>NC_057804.1:154777784-155077784 GCF_018294505.1 Triticum aestivum
CCTCCTCCACGGAGAGGTACTCCTCCCTCCTTCCTCCTCCTCCCTCCCTCCCTAGTTATAGTTATTAGAGAGTAGTTAATTATTATGAATCCTAGTTGAAAAATGTAGGTTCTTAGAATAATGTAGGTGTTTTAGTTGAATTTTTAGTTGTTTTAGTTAAATTTGTAGGTGTTTTAGTTAAAAATGTAGGTTCTTAGAATAATGTAGGTGTTCTTAGAATAATGTTGAATTTGTTTTAAGTGTATTTAAAAGAGTTTTAGGTGTTTTAGTTGTTTTAGGTGTAGTTAACAAAATTTTAGGTGGTTTAGTTGTTTTAGGTGTGGTTAACAGAATTTTAGGTGTTTTAGTTGTTTTAGGTGTAGTTAATAGAATTCTAGGTATTTTTTTTTAGTTAAAGAAATTGTTGTTATTTTTTAGTTAAAGCAATTTTTCCTGTTATATGCAAATTTGCAGTGGACATGTCATATTTTGAACATGTCACATTTTGGACATGTTATATTTTTTCGAGTGGCCTATATTTTGCCAGAAATGTCGATTCGTTTACGTTCTGGCAAATTTCAGGCGCTCGATTGGTCCTGTTTTCAGCAAAGGTCATGCCAAATTTTGCTAAGTGTTTATTAATTTTGTTTTCATAATTAAGCATTTTGTTCTCGACGCTGACGATGCCTATCCCGCATCCTCATCGTCGACTCGGAGCTTCTTCTGGTGAGCCAAGGGGCCATGTCCGGGACTGGGCTCCGCCGGGCTGGTACTGGGTTGTGCTACCTTCTGGTGAGCGCAGCTTAGTGAGGAGCCATCCCGTCGTCGACCCGGAGCTTCTTTGGTGGCGGTCACGTGGGCCTGCATCGGTGGAGAGGATTGATTCCCCCACGCAGGTGGTGCAACATCGTGTCATGGAGGAGAACGCGCACGTCCAGCGCTACTTGGTTGAGTTGGCGAATGGCCGGTTCTCCAATACCTGGCAGTTTCTTTGGGGATCTCACCGAGCTATGATCCGATGATGGTTCCTTCTCTTTGGGTGTCCACCGTGGCACACTGAACCTAGAGGAGCTATTATTCGAGATGTATTAGTGATATTATATGATGATCTCTTTGCTACAAACTACTATATATGTATTCGATGATGGATTATTAATTACCTATCAGTTATTTGCTTATTGAATGCAAAAGATATGTATTCATGATGGATTATATGATGATCTTTGCTACAAACTACTACAAACTACAAATTTTAGGTGTTTTAGTTGTTAGATGATGATCTTTGCTACAAACTACTACAAACTACAAATTTTAGGTGTTTTAGTTGTTATATGATGATCTTTGCTACAAACTACTACAAACTACAAATTTTAGGTGTTTTAGTTGTTATATGATGATCTTTGCTACAAACTACTATATATGTATTCGATGATGGATTATTAATTACCTATTAGGAAATGTCTGACGACGAAATGGAATTCGCTATGTGGGTTTACTGCGAAGATAAGCGCGGTATGTGTGACAAGCCTCACCTGGTAGAAGGTCGGCGCTTCAGCATCAAGCTCCAAGATACCTTCGATGTTGATACGGTACGCAACGATGACAAGTGTTTTTTGTTATTTTTGCACGACTTCTCTGCTTCTTCAACGTGTAATTTCCGTCTTTTACAATTTGACTAGCTTATCCCATTCCATGCAAGATGCTATGTCTTGGAGAAGATGGGGTTTGAAGATCATGAAAGCATGGAGACAAAGATAATTCAACTAAGGACCCATCATGGTTATGATTTTGCTGTAAAACTATACAATTCTGTGAACTCATCCAATTTTGGTTGCCCGAATTGGGAAGCCCTTTCCAAGGCGTATGATTTTCATGAGAGTATGCTTCTCACCTTCGATCTTGGTGATCCTGACATCGACGAAAATGATATGACCATGTGGGTTCTTGTTGACATGCTTCCAGTTCTACCGCTGTGTGAGTTTCTTAAACATATTTACTAAGTAATTTATATTGGTTATTTCAAAATATTTGACAGCTTATTTCCATTGACAGCTTATTTTCATTCTTCAAAAAATGTATGGAAGATGGTAGACAGAACCTACTACTACAATGATGAAGCACAATTAACTTATAAGGAGAAAGATGGTCTGATCACATTTTTTACTGATCTTGAGAATTACAATAGCTATTATCGAATTCCTCAAAATTATGGTCCATATGTGCCACTAGTGCACGCGGGTGTGCTACGGTAACATCAATGGAGATATCATGGTAAGATTTTGTACTATTACGACATCCGTGCATCTTTTGCATAAATTTTTCTAAAACTAAACTACATTGCTAACGACAAAGTTATTACTATGTTTTTGAACAGAAAACCCGGATGGATTGTGTGCCTCATCTGATGTTGCCAAGAGGTCGTGTTGATGTTATGAGCTTACGGCCACCACGGCTAGGTCAGCCACAATATCCACATCACTCCTGTCCATACCGGATTTCTAAAAGCGAGGAAGCCATGATAATAAAAGATTGGAAAAAATGTTTCAACCATCGTACATAGCTACTTGGAAGCAATATTGTGCGTAGGCCAAGACTTGGAGACAGGATGATCTCCGTTCTTCATTATGGAGAGTCCAGTTTCCTTAATGAAGAGTCAATGCCTATCTTGTTTTATGATATTTTACCTAAGAGAGGGTAGAGTAGGTCCTATGAGAGGAGTAGGTCCTAGGTAGAATGTGTTATTATGTGCTATAATGTGTTAGAGTTGATGAGGAGGATGAGGAGTTGTGATTATGACTAGTGACCAACTTGTTATATATATGATGTCTCATTGACGAACATTGTTCGGTGGTGATGACTAGTGGTAATGAATATGCTATTTAAACAGACTAGTTCATGATGAGTTGTTATTGTATAAAAGATATATCTGTTTAAACATGTACAGCGCCAAAATAGTAAAAAAAGACATAAATGTTAGCAGTAGGGCTGTCCTAAAAACACGCTACTAGTACTTGAACTTACCAGTAGCGCTGGTCCAGAAATGCGCTACTGCTACAAAATAGTTGTAGCGCCGTAGCAGTAGCGTTGGTCCCTACGCTACTGGTAGCAAAAAACCAGCGCTACTGGTAAGCTTTTCTCTAGTAGTGCATTGAGCAATTGCTTACTAAGGATGACACGTACAAAGTGGTCGGCTAAGACCTCTATTACACCGATGGGTTGTCGTCGCCTAGTTGTGTGTGCGCCATCATGTCCGTGTCTACAACTACTGCCTATCTAGAAGGCCTTGCGAGCGTTCCGCCAGGTTTGCCAATAGCCCCAACTACAAGTTCGCAATGATGGACGCCATGGATGATGTAAAAGCGCTTGAGATTTCGGGCTTGGTCTGCTAGAAGCTTGTCGACATCCATGGCCACTACAGGGTCTGGGGAACCCTTAAACAGAAGGCCTCCCTGGTTGACCTCGTCGTGGCCGTCATCGACCGCTACTACAGTAACATGAAGGATGCCAGCAAGAAATATCCTGCACCTTGGCACAAGGCCTGGGTGTAGAGACTAGATGAAGATAACCTCAAGTTCATGGCCAAGGACATGTACACATGTTATGAGATGTACAGGCACATCATTGACATGAGGAAATGCCTCCTTACTGTAGACGATGAGGGATCGAGCCACAAGAAGAGCAGTGGCGTCAACCTTCACAAGAAGTAGATGATGATTAGATGATCGTTTATCCTAGTTTATTATGCATGTAATTGTTTACTTTGGTGTGTGAAAATGTTATGCGTGTAGTCACTTATGTAATTGGATGTTTAATTTGGTTATGCAATCATGTCCTTAAAAGTATATATGTTGTTGTTCTGTAGACAAAGCATAGATGTTGTCCAGACTAAGCAAAAAACATCGCATACGGATTAAACTATGAAACTTGTGGATGATTATTTCATCAATCGCTGCCAATAGTTTACCACCAACCGTTTGCCCACAACACACGCAGCTTATTTGGAGCAATCCAATGTGTTATTATCGGTCTTCCCACGCAACTTTGATTACTAACCTGTTTGGCAGTATCACGCACATCTTGTTAAGCCAAATTGTTTCTGTTGTTCTAGCTCATCGCAAATAGTTCATCTCAGTTAACTATATGCCGTCTATCGCACATACCTTGATCTAACTATCCGCTTCTGTTATTTTCTCTTATCGCAAACATTTCATCTTAGTGAACTGTATGTCGTCAATTGCACACACCTTTATTTGGCTGACTGTTTCTGTTGTTTTCACTTATCACAAATAGTTCATCCGAGTGAAAACTATGCCATATATCGCGCATACCTTGATCTGGCTGACCATTTATGTTGTTTTGGCTCATCTATCATTTCAGAGCGTTCATATGGAAAAATTGTATGCCACATATCGCACACGTGACTCTAATCTGAATCGTGCTTGATGACTCCGCCATCGCACACAGTTCATTTTGTTGGGGACGCTTCTGTTATGATACCGTGTGCGATTCATGCATCGCACAAAGTTTGGTCGAAGGGTCTCTGATACATGTTTTGCGTTAGGACGATCCTGCAGTAGTGCCCCGTGTGAATGAGTGTTTAGGACACTGTGTACATGGGGTGTCTACAAAGTTTCGAACCATCCATCTACACAGGGATCAAAGACCCCGTGCGCACGTGGAGTCCACTATGTTTCTATTGAAACTCTATGGACACCTAGGCAAAGCACACTACATGGGACTTTAGGAGGTAGGTGTAGGAGGGCTGGTGTACATGTCTTGAAGTATTCCCACATGACACTCATCCACAATGACCCCTCTTAATAGTGCGGTTTTTCTATGACTCAAATCGAACCAAAACGAAAAACCTTCAGGTTGATGGTAAACCACGCCTATGATCTTTTTGAAATGGGGATGGGGGTCACCCAACTCCAAAATGATCTTCATGAAACCAATATCCTGTGATAAACTTTAGCAGCCGACATTAGTTTCACTGACCATACTGTCATCACACCAAAATATAATTTAAGTGCCACGTGCACTTTTACCAGTTTCTAGGCTAGCTCTAAAAGCCTACAATTTTTTCGAACCTAAATACTTCTCTCTTCACAACTGAAGTTGGTTTTAGGTATCTAGTTTTAGGTTAGATATTGTACATGCTCTTAATGGAGCATGGCCTAGTACCATCTTGGAGAATCTTACCAAAGCACGTGGGTTACATCCGGTTTGATGAGGACATCTGTCGGTGGGAAACGACACCTATGGGATCACTGGAATCCCTTCTGCGGTTGCGGGGCACGGAATCGTGAGAAGAGCGGGACTAGGGGATGACACACAGGGTATTTACCCAGGTTCGGGCCGCAAAGATGCGTAAAACCCTACGATCCTGCTTTGATGGTTGTATTAGTGTTCTTGAGCTCTCGAACTAGTTCTGGGTGCTGCGAGGTTCAAAAGAGCCGAATCCCTTCTCAGTATGCCATGGGCCTCCTTTTATAGGCGAAAGGGGCTGCCACAATGGCACACAGGAGGTGGAAAGTGCTACAGCGTTGCGAGGTTATCGCTAGTATTACAGGACAAGACGCATTTAATGCGGGGCTTAGGTGTCCATCACTTTATTGGGGGACGGGGTTGAGGCCCGTCCCATCCGTCGCCGCCCCTCTTGGCTTCGACACGCGCCCCGGCCAGCAACGCATGCAGTGCCATGTAGGCAGGCAGGCAGCTGAGGTGGCGCGGTGGTGGAGCCTCCATGAAGGTCTGCATGCTGCCACGCAGGTGCCTGCCCAGCTGGTTGGGTCGGTGGCTGTGCATGAACGGCGGTAGGAATTTGGCTGGTGCGGGCCTGGTAGTGGCCTTGCCGGGGCTCTTGATGATGGTCTTGCTAGGTGGCCCGGCAAGGGTCTTGCCGCGATGCGTTGGCTTCCCCGACAAGGTTCTTGCCGGGGGGTCCTGTGGGTTTCTTCGGTGGGGACGGTTGCTCTCCTATCCCCATTTGATCTTGCTTTCTCTATGTCTTCACAAAGATCTGCATGCCACCACGAAGGTGCCTCCCGAACCCTGTCCCAACGCGACTGCTCAGCGTCGGTGGGCTCGAAGGTGGCTCACTCAACGGGTGCGGACGAGCTGCCCCGGCAAGGATCTTATCGGGGCTGCTGGGGCTGCCCTCGGATAGGGTCCTTGCTGGGGCAACCTGTATTGCCCGTGCAACCTTTGTGGTCTTGGTCCTTTGTTGTTTTGCTTTGCTTGTCCCTGTGGCCTTGGCTCTTCTCCGGCTTCCCTCTCTTGCCTTGCTCATGTGTGGTCGTGGAAGGTGGCTCTGACTGCCCATGCACAAGTAAAGGGGTCAAAAGCTAGGCCCCTACTTTTGTACACCGACAACATCCCTAGCAATCCACAAGACGCCCCAATGTGTGCATAGATATTGAGCATATCCACACGAAACAACATCGGGTCAGCTCTCCTTAGGGTCGGGGGATCAGGAATATGCAATGTGCGGGGCATCATCGAAGCCATGTGTGCAGCCAAGGCATGTTTCGAGCATGCTAGAATGAGGCAGATCGATCATCTATAACAGCCTGAGAGTTTACCCCAAATTAAAAATTATTTGTTATTTTATTTATTGCATCATAAGCATTGCGTCAACATCACAATGCATTAATTAAATAAATTATTTGGGTACTTATATTTCCATTTTGTTAAATTGTCAATAAGTAAATCACTCTCTGTCACGCCCAATATGCGATACTATCCTAAAGAGACTCGAAGGTCCCACCAAGGATAGAACCACATATTGGTACGCTTTTGCAAGGTGGATATCATTACATCAACATTACATAATGGATGGGGATACATACAAGGCATACAAATGCCGCAATAGTACAATAATACATCATACATAAGATCAACATCCGACTACGAATGAAACAAAAACAGAAGCTCAAATGACATCCACCCTGCTAGCCCAGTCTGCCGACCTGGAACCTATCCCCTGATCAAAGAAGAAGCAGAAGAAGAACTCCAAAACAAGTAACATCACTCTCGCGTCATGATCATCACAAAACCTGTGCCTGCAACTGCTGTTGTAGTAATCTGTGAGCCACGAGGACTCAGCAATCCCATCACCATGGGTATCAAGACTAGCAAAGCTTAATGGGTAAGGAAAGGATAAGTGGTGAGGTTGCAGCAGCAACTAAGCATATATGGTGGCTAACACATGCAAATAAGAGCGAGAAGCTAGAAGGGATCAAGGGGTGATCCTGAAACTACTTACGTTCATACATAACCCAAAACCATGTTCACCTCCCGGACTCCGCCAAAAAGAGACCATCACGGCTACACATGTGGTTGATGCGTTTTAATTCGAATCTGGTGTCAAGTTCTCTACAACCGGACATTAACAAATTCCCATCTGCCACATACCAGCGGGCACGGCTCTCCAAAGTTTATACCCTACAGCAGTGTCCCAACTTAGCCCATCACAAGCTCTCACGGTCAACAAAGGATATTCCTTCTCCCGGGAAGACCTGATCAGTCTCGGAATCCCGGTTACAAGACATTTCGACAATGGTAAAACAAGACCAGCAAGACCACCCGACTGTGCCGACAAATCCCGATAGGAGCTGCACATATCTCGTTCTCAGGGCACAATGGATGAGCAATCCGTACAACTAAAACCAGACCTTAAGTTTCCTTGAGGGGGTGCTGCAAAGGGCTCTAGTTTGGACCAACACTCAGAGGAGCACTAGCCAGGGGGGTTTAAAATAAAGATGACCCTTGAGTCTGCAGAACCCAAGGGAAAAATGCTTAGGTGGCAAATGTTAAAACCAAGGTTGGGCCTTGCTGGAGTAGTTTTATTCAAAGCAAATTGTCAAGGGGGTCCCATAAATCACCCAACCGCGTAAGGAACGCAAAATCAAGGAACATAACACCGGTATGACGGAAACTAGGGCGGCAAGAGTGGAACAAAATACCAGGCATAAGTCCGAGCCTTCCACCCTTTACCAAGTATATAGATGCATTAATTAAATAAGAGATATTGTGATATCACAACATAATCATGTCCATCATGGAGCAATCTTCAACTCCACCTGCAACTAACAATGCTATAAGAGGGACTGAGCAAAGCGGTAACATAGCCAAGCAATGGTTTTCTAGGAAGGGTGAAAAGGTTAGAGGCTGACATGACAATTT
The DNA here is from genome assembly GCF_018294505.1 of Triticum aestivum. Lineage (NCBI taxonomy): Eukaryota > Viridiplantae > Streptophyta > Magnoliopsida > Poales > Poaceae > Triticum > Triticum aestivum. The sequence goes on from NC_057804.1 coordinate 154,785,948, forward strand.
GGGAGGCTTGAAGAGCAAGTGATAGGTAGCACAACATAGCGATAGACCAAAGAACTAGCATAGCAATGATAGTAGTGAGATCCAGGGTAACGGTCATCTTGCATGAAATCCCGCAAGGAAGAAGATTGAGTCCATGAAGAAGATGAAGCCATGAAAACGAACCAAGCGTAGACGAACGAATCCTCACGATCGCAACAAAACAGGAACTATCGAGAAGAAGCACAACCGGAAAGAAGCAAACACACGGTAAACACACAACACATAAACATGACATGATGCACAACCAATCATGATACATGACAATGCTACATGCATCTCCTCATGGCAAGAGATGATGCATACAAGAGCAACACATCAAAGCAAGTTTAAATGAGGCCGAAAACAACATGTAACAATTCCGGTAAGTCCTCATATGCAAATTTCAAAATTGGTCTAGATCTGAATAAACCTTATGTTCAAGTTGTTAAACAGCAAGTTAAGATGCACCAAGATGATCTACATGAACTTCTAGTCAAGTTACATATAAAGTTCATCTAGTTCGGAGCTATGGCCTAGAAGATATGAGCAAAACAAGTCAAACATGGCATTGATGCAAAATGCATTCAAACATCAAGCAAACACTCTCAAAACATGGATGAAACATGATAAGATGAAACTACATGCAATTCTAAGCAAGTTTCATATAGAGCATGATCAAAACGAAGAAACGGTGCAACACATAGACATGAAACAAGTTTAAAGGACAAGCTGTCCAAAATAGCAACTAGGCATCTAGCAAGCATCAAAAAAATATGCTACGACACCTCAACAAGAAAACAAAAGGCATGGACATGATGTACAGGTAAAGCATGACAAAACATGAACACTGAGCTATCTCCATAAATCACAAGAACATGCTCAAAAGGACATGACAAGATTGCAAATAATAACAGTTTCACAGACTGTTAGAAATCACTGGACATGGCAGAAATAACATCAGGTTGCAATGTTTAGAGCTAGCAAACTACAAGTTACAGCAAGCTATCATCGCAAACTTAAGCATGGCATGCTAGTAATAAAAGCATTTAACAACACTTCCTTACTGAACTTATTCCAAAGATCAACAGAAAACATGGTAGCGTCCATGCAAACATGGCAAGTAATATGACAGGTTTCCTACGGTGAAAATAATAGGACATGGTGGGAACAACGATAAGTAGGCATGTTAGTGAGCTTGAAAAACTCACCACAGAGCAATAAATGGCATGACAAGGTGACCAACAGTAACAAGACACATTTATGGAGCTAAACATGGCAATAGCATAGTCATAGCGTGCATGTATCACTAGCAAAACTCATGGTAAAACTGAACTTAATGTTAATAGGATGACAGCAACATTATTTAGCATGTTTGGAGGATGATAACAACAAGGTACAGCAGGCCATAATTGAAACCAATGGATTGGATGGATAAATCATAACATGTGGAATAAAACATCCTTAGTGAACATCTCCAGCTTATGCATAGAATGACTTGTAAAAGCAGGTTTACATAGCATCATGATATAACAGATTCAGCCTAGCAAAACAGTAACAGCAAGTAGCCCACTTCACAAGCTTAATGCACTCACCACAAAGCACACTAAAATATATGGATTTCACCATTGTAGAGATGGCATGAATATGCTCCTAAAACATGTAGACATCATGCTCAAAGGATGCACATACAAAATGCAACGAAAATCACAAGAACAGCAAGTTATAACAGTCTCAGCGGGTTAACATCATAAAGCACTCTTGCAACAACGATTAGGGCGCCAAGATGAACTCAAACAAGCATGTCACGGTGGAATGAAATGAATATCATCTTGCAATGAACATTTTGACATATTGCATGCACAAAATGGAGCTACATGCAAGAAGTTATGACATGGCAAAGTGCGCACCAGAATACAAAAATAAGGGACTTAGTAAAAATTTGGGGTCAACCTTCTAGATCTGGATCTTGCACGGATTTCGAGGATGGCCGGGGTAACTCACCGGAGATGAGGAGGAGGACGGTCGGCGGGGCTCAGGGACGGTCGGAGACGCTCGGGAGTGGCTGGATCCGGTCCGGCCCGACCGGATCCGCGGTGAGGTGGCGGGGGAAGCGCGCCGGCGAGGTGCGGCGGCGAGGCGACGGGAGACCGGGCGCGGCGGCGGGGCGCGGGATGCCGGCAAGGGAGACGGGGTTGCCGGCGGGCGGAGGCGGCGGTGAGGGAGGCCGAGGCGAGGATGTCACATCCCTAGCTTTACCCTGGCCTTGGACTAGCTTGGTTGCTGCATCATGTTTAAATTCAAATGAAATTTGAACTGAGGAATTCAGAAGCCTCAAAACCCTAATTAAAAGAAGGGCAAGCACCCTTTAAATTGCATTCTGTGAATCCAAAATGCCCTAAAAATAGTTTTGTGAATTTTGGCAAGAGTTATATATCAAACCAAAATTCTGGAATATTTTTAAGGAATTATTTGGTCTCTGAATTTAAATCAATAATCTATTTGAATTTGGGGATATATTCATAATATATAATGAATATATTTTCAAATGCTTTGAAATGTTTTATGTACTTTTGGAATAGTCCAGAGAGGTATCATAAAATATTTCAGAATGTTTTGGCACTGTATGAAATTATTTTGAATTTGAAAACAGTGGCAAAATAAAATAAAAAGGGAAACAGAACAGAAAAAAATAAAAAGAACAGAGCTTACCTGGCCTCACCGTGCAGCCCACCAGAGCCGGCCCAGCTCCTGTGCTGGTCCAGCACTGTGCGGCCCAGCCCACCACGGTCGCCACCGTCTTCAACCTCCTGCCAGTAGGCAGGAGGGCGTGTGCCCGACGCGCGCGCGCACGCTCCGGCCACCTCCTGCTTACCTGCTCGCCGCTGGAGGCACCCGAGGGCGCCACGCACTCCCCCTCGCCCCCTGCACCTCCCCTCTCTTCCCTGGACCCTGTTCCCTCCTCTGTCTCCCTCCCGCGCACACCACCGAGCGGAGCTCGCCGTCTTCGTCGCCGTACCCATGGCCACCAGCCCTCCCTCGCCCATCCAGCGTGCTTGCGAGCTCCGCCTCGACCCCCTCTTCCTCCCCACCGATCCACAGCCCTCCGGAAGCCCTGCATCGCCGCCATCGCCGTCGTCTTCTACCTCGGACCCGCCGGCCATCTTCGTCAAATTCGTCGGCTCCGGTGCGTCTCCGAGCCCACTGAGCCACCCTGCTGCATCCCTGTGAGCTTGCCGTCGTTTCCCCTCACCTCTCTCTCTCTCGCGCACCCTGTAGCCGCCGCCCCACAAGCACCCGAAGCCGCCGTCCGCCATGGCCGGTGAGCTTCGTGCTCCCGGGGTCCTCCACCTGCGCTCGTTGCCTTCGAGTGCTCCTGACGACCCCAGTAATCCGTAGAGACCCTCAGCTGACCTCGCCGTGCCGTGTAACGCCGAACCCGAGCACGCCCGAGCTCCGGCCGCCGCTGCCAAGCTCGGGGCCGTCGTCTCCGGCCGCCCTAGCTGCTGCTGCTTGCTGAAACGGGCGCGGGTGAGCTCCAGCTCCCCGTAGCCGCTCTCCTCCGTCCATTTGGACGCCGGAGGAGCGAACCCGAGCCCTCCGCCGCGCCTGTTGCCACCGGCGACGAACCGCCGGCGTGTTAGGCCCTGTTGACCAGGGGTTTGACCCCCCCTGGGTCATTTACATGTGGGCCCGGGGCCCTGCTAATTTAGTTTAGATGCTAATTAAATTTTAGCTAACCCACTGACTCACTGACAGGTGGGCCCTACCCTTTAATTAACCCGGCTAACCATTTAGTTAAGTTAATTAAACTCTGTTAAATCACTGTGCAGCTGACATGTGGGTCCCATAGGTCAGATTTGACCTGGACAACGCCGTTGACTTGCTGACGTCACTGTGAAGTCATGCTGACGCAGTAATTCATTTCTGGATTTATTATTATTCAGGAAATTCCAGAAAATAACTAAAACTTCAATAAATCATAGAAAATTAACCGTAACTCCAAATTTAATAAATTATATATGAAAAATTATCAGAAAAATTCAAGGAATCCATCTGTACCATTTTCATGCATGTTAGAACAACTTATAGCTGCTGTTTAGCACAAATCAAATAAAGGGCATTTAAATAATCACATATGGAGTTTGAATTTGAATCTTGTATTCAAACCAACTTCATTTAATCTGTTGCTAGTTGCATTAGCTCAAAACACATTCATTTTGCCATGTCATGATCATGCATCATATTGTGCATTGCATTGATTGTGTTCCCTTCTGTGTTGCCGGTATTTGTCCCCTCTCGATAGACGTGATACCGATGATGTGATCGTTGACACTGATGAAGACTCAATGTTATCTTCAGAAGTGCCAGGCAAGCAAAACCCCCTTGTTCATTCCGATACAATCCTACTCTCTCGCTCCTGCTCTCTTTTACTGCATTAGGACAACACCGATTCATCTGTTACTTGCTGCGGTAGCTGAACCCCTTTATCCTTTGCATGACCTGTCATTGCCACAGTAAATAGATGAAACCCACTAGCATGAGTAGGAGTTGTTTGAGCCCTGTTGTGCCTACTCATTCATGCTTGTTTGTCATGCCTGCTACTGCTTAGAGTTGAGTCAGGTCTGATTCATCGGGGATGAATCAGAGGTGTGTGAACATGTCCTACTGTGTGTGAGCTAAGTGTGTGAACACGATTTGGTAAAGGTAGCGGTGAGAGGCCATGTAGGAGTACATGGTGGGTTGTCTCATTGCAGCCGTCCTCAGGAACTGAGTTCTGTGTTTGTGATCCATGATTCAGTTACTACCACGCATTGGGCCCGAAACCTATGGACCCTCTCGGCTTCTTAATCACCCTTGTCCTCTGTCCAGGAGTTGCAAGTAGTTTCTGGTGTTTGTAGTATGCTGGAGGCCGTGGCAGCGCTGACCGTAGGGGTGGGCTGTGATGCGGTAGGCACGTGGCACGGTGTACCGGGCGCCCGTTTGGTGTCTCGGGAACCCTGTTCACATCGTTTGGGGCTGTGAGCGAAACTCCGGCCGGATCTCCTCATGGATGGAACCCGAATAGGCGATAAACCTGGACTAGAGACTTAGGTGATTAGGTAGGTCGTGGCCGACACCCACGTTGGGCTTCCGCTTGAAGGTTGCCGAGTACATGTCGTGTAAACGGCGGTAAGTGGTGAGAGCGTGTGTGAAGAAGTACACCCCTGCAGGGTTAACCTAATCTATTCGAATAGCCGTGTCCGCGGAAAAGGACTTCTGGGTTGCTTATATCAGTTCATAGACAAGTGAAAGTGGATACCCTAAAATACGCAAGATAAGCGTGAGTGCTATGGATGGCGTTCTCGTAGGGAGACGGGAGCGGATCCATAGTGGTGTATTGATATGGTGAATATGTGGACTCGTGTGCGCCACCTCAAAAGAGTTACATTGCAGTCGTAGTTCAGGATAGCCACCGAGTCAAAGCTGGCTTGCTGCAGTCAAACTCCACCATCCCCTTTGTTGATAATGATGCATATGTAGATAGTTCTGATGTAAGTCTTGCTGGGTACATTTGTACTCACGTTTGCCTATTTTATGTTTTTGCAGAGAGACTTCAGTCTCACTAGTAATTCCGCGTGGTCTTCGACGTTTAGCTTGTTACCTCAGCTACGATCTTGTGCCTCGGCAGGATTTGGTAGATAGTCAGGCTTCTCAGCCTTTTTCATTTATAGATGTCTGTACTCAGACATGATAGCTTCCGCTTGTGCTTTGACTTGTATGCTCTGATTGTTGGGTCATGAGACCCATGTTTGTAATATCTCGCTCCTCGGAGCCTATTGAATAAATACTTGAGTCGTAGAGTCATTTTGTGATGCCATGTTGTATTGCACATATCGAGCATATTGTGTGTATGTTATTGAAATGCTTGGTATGTGTGGGATCTGACCATCTAGTTGTTTATCTTTAGTAGCCTCTCTTACCGGGAAATGTCTCCTAGTGTTTCCACCGAGCCATGGTAGCTTGCTACTGCTCCGGAACACTTAGGCTGGCCGGCATGTGTCCTTCTTCGTTCCTGTGTCTGTCCCTTCGGGGAAATGTCACGCGATGAATACCGGAGTCCTGTTAGCCCGCTACAGCCCGGTTCACCGGAGTCCTGCTAGCCCAGTGCTACAGCCTGGATTCACTCGCTGATGACCGACACGTTCGATGCTGGGTCATGGATGCCTGTCCCTGTAAGTCTGTGCCGCTTTGGGTTTACGACTAGTCATGTCAGCCCGGGCTCTTTATCATATGGATGCTAGCGACACTATCATATACGTGAGCCAAAAGGCGCAAACGGTCCCGGGCAAAGGTAAGGCGACACCCGTGGGGAATACCGTGCGTGAGGCCGCAAAGTGATATGAGGTGTTACCGGCTAGATCGATGTGACATCGAGTCGGGGTCCTGACAGCGTTGGTATCAGAGCTTGACTGCCTGTAGGATTACCAAGCCAAACTGGTCGAAGTTGAGTCTAGAAATTCTTTAGTTATATAAGGGAATTGATTGTGGGATGGAACGTAAGGCTCTTTTACTCCTTATACCTCATGCCCTTCTGATCTGAGTCATCTTATCTTTCCTGCGGGGATTAAGAACTAGGCTATCTCTTCTTTCTATTAGGATCACGTGTTACTAATCAGTAGACTTATAAGATTGTTGGATTTAAGTCTCAGTTCAGTTCCTACTACTTCCGTATGTTAATTGTTGATCTCGGAACCTTGATATTGTGCTTCTGAGTGGTTATGCCACCATTTTTGTGATTGTCTCAAATCTTTTTGAGCAATTATAGCCGTTATGCTGTCCGAGTCATCCCAGGTTTCTAAATAGTCCGATGCATTTGCAAATCCCTTCCTTCTGTTTCCGATGTTCCCATGGGCCAGATTAACCACACTAATCGGTGTGTTGAGGTAATTATTGCCTCGACATATATGTTGGAATTATTATTATGACCCTAAGTGCTTAGGGGATCATCTAGTGGTCTAGCCATGATTTGTGTCCTAGTGTGAAGATTCTGGCCTTTATTCTCGGAAGCATCCCGTGATGCTACTTAGTAGTAGGTATTCTACTCCTGGGTTCTGAACCCGAGATTCACTCTACCTACTTCATGTTGATAGTAATTGCTAGTGCCTTTAGGATATTAGTAACCTTTGCGATAGTCCTTGAAGTCCGTGGTATCTTCTTCTTCCAAATACCATGAACTACTTATGGCAGATGTTTATTGGATCAAAAAAATCACAATTAGAGTACTCTTGAGGAGTTCTCCATTCATAAATCGTGACTCTGCCAGTTCTACCTTTCTGCATGGGTTATCCGGAAGAAATATGTTGAACTTGGTTCGACATACTAATCTATGCATCCACAACTCAGAAAGTTATATGTTCCTTTGAGTTGTTCTCTTTAGTTGCATTCTGACCCTCGTCTATCAATTGATAGTCAAGAGTATGCGTGCGTTCGTTCATCGATGCCTATGACTCTTGTGGTCTGTCAAGCCATTCTATTCCGGAATGACTAGGAGAAACAAACTCCAGTACCTCTTCCATATCCAGGATTGGGTCAAAGAAGTTGTGCTCCGCAGATCAAATTGCTAATCCAGCTTTTGGTTCTGTTCTACCTTGGAGTATTACCATCTTTATATCGGGATTGTTATAGGAATTGCACACCATCCTATGAACTCCTGGTACAGTGATACTTCTTGCCGTCATTAGTCATTCCTCGGTCTTCGTGTTGATGCAACCGGAAATACCGACAAATGAATTGTGATGTGTGAAATCAATACGCCTAGCAACCTCGTTGCTGGGTAGTTAAAGGACAATAATTTTATTCTTAGTGTGTTGGTTACTGAATCATCATTCTAAGATTGATCGTGCTACCTAGTCCATTCTCCTGGTTCACTCCTCGATCGATGAGTTAGGATTATTTCAAATTCTTGCTCTATTGATCATATCGTCTTGCCCTGAAAAGCAAGATTGTTCTCGAGCTTAGTAACATACCGGTGGCTCGTGATTCTCTGAATATCTTCTCAGAAGTATTACCAGGTTGTCACCTGACCGCTATGTTGAGCTCGTGATCAAGTTGGTTCATCCTGTAAACCACCCTTTCTCCAAGAATCCGTGTTGGATACCCCTGAGCTAGTTGGTTAAGCTACACAACAACTTGGAGAGTTGGGAGATAAAAGCTTGCCTGACTTAGTTCGTTCCAAAGGGATATTCTTGTGTAGTGTGTGTTGAAGAAAGATGATATCTTCATCGATTGGTCCTTGTGATCAGTTGCTGGACCTATTGTCTTATCAATCCTTTGATTTGAGTGTGGGCTATCGTCAAATCAAATCAGTACCAACGATGCTCGTAATGTTGTCTTATTCGTGGTTGATCCCTCGAGCATACACCATTATATCTTTTAGGTCTGACCAATGCTATCACTTGTTCACTTAACTATGGAATTCCTTTTAAAAGGAAACCCAGATGAATTGTTGTTGTGCCCATTGACAACATCCTTGTCTTCTCCATAATTTTGCTGAACATTAAGCTAGTGTTGGAAACTTTTGAAAGCATTTGTTCATGCTAGCTCATGAAGCATATGTTTGGATGAAGGTAGTGACTTCCTTTAATTCATGTGCATCTGATGCAAGTTGCCGCCGTGGATTCGAGAAAGTCAATGTTGCTTTCTTTGGAATCATTCCAAATCAGTCATGCACACGTGCGAAGAATGCTGTGGTTTGAAGACTTGCAACCTTCAATCTATATGTATCCCTAGCACACCAAGCCACTGATTGATTTGTTCAAGGAGAAGGAGTTCCTTCATAAGAGCTAATCCGGACTTATGAAAGAACTTCGATACCCTCGTTGATGGTTCCCCCTCCTGAACTCGGTAGTGTTTTATTATAAGACTACCACGTGGTCATGCTTGTCTGGGACAACGTGTTCACATGTTTGTAGCAGAACCAGCTCATGTTTTGGAGCTTGCTATCGTAGTTCATCTCCCGAGAATCCCGCAACGTCATCTCGTCGATTTGTGTTGCAAACTTTCATTTTTCTTCCTAAGACTCGATGAGCCTGGAATATCCTAACACCAACCAGAGCTGAATCTCAGGCAGATATGATGGTTGGAACATTTCCCTAAGAACTATAATATTGGTCTCTCGATAACCGGTAAGGTGGATGTCGTGGCCAACACACCCATCCGGTAGACCTATTATTATAGTATCTTGTTTGAGGAAGTTGGCCACCCCCCCTAGGGATTTCGTAGGATTTACTCCCTAGTTGCCCCTATGGATTTTTGTGTTCCCGAAGTCCGACCTTTTACTTGATGTTTTAGATATCAAACCATATCTATGAATGGGTTATACTAGCACATCAAGGAGAACATTAGAAGCGGAGTGCTAAATGTCTCTCGGTCGATCATCCAGATTTTATTTGCTTGGCCTCGCTAAGGTGAAATCTGAGAAAGTGTTATCCTCCTTCGCATCTGCATCGTCCATCGCTATTCATCATGGTAGTATGTTGTGTTGTCAGCACCCTTGACGCGGTTGTTGATAAAACCTTGATGATTGTGGAAATGCTCAAGTTCTTGAGAGCACGCACAAGCGCTACGTCTTATCATCGGCACTAGCTGGGATTGCCCCAGATTTCCTCGGTTATGCTATAACCACTCCAACAGTGAATTCACTCTCTATTGTTGGGTTCTTCCCCAGTTACCAGAATCATTCCCAGCATTTGCATTTTGTTCCCAGCTTGCACCGCCAATGTGCCATTCTACCATGGGTCTCTTCCATTTCCGGTGATAAGCAAAATTCATCCATTACGTTGTCTTCAACAAGGTAATCCACATCATCCAAGTTTGAGTATGCCATTCTACCGAACCCCTCTAAATGATCGATTATGATTTGCCTTAAGCTGGTATAAAGAGTTTCAATGATCTCTGAATCAAAGGTAATTCTTTTGCCACTTAAGGGGAGATATCTACGAGTCACGGTTCCGAAGGTGTCTCGTTGTGGTATCATGGCAACTCAACTCCTCGCTACGTTGACAACCGATTACCACCTTCTTAAGTGTGGAATTGTTGTCCACCTAGTGAACCTTCGTCATCCGTTTCTTTCCACCCCTCTTGATGTGTATCTCGTGTCTCAACCCGAGAGATGGTCCTATGTCTCATTCCGTGAGTTGTTCGATCTTCAAGAAGATCGACCCTTCTAGAGTCTCCTTCTTCCCTCCATGTCATGTTGGCAGGATTTCTTAGAGCAAGACGACAAGACAAAGATGGTGATCGAATCAACGTTCCTATGAAGTGCAACCTGGATCGTGAAGATTGTACTAGTTGCGTTCCCCTTCACCTTACCCTACGCTTGAATCTCGAGACGAGATTCTTGTTTAGTGGGGGTGAGTTGTCACATCCCTAGCTTTACCCTGGCCTTGGACTAGCTTGGTTGCTGCATCATGTTTAAATTCAAATGAAATTTGAACTGAGGAATTCAGAAGCCTCAAAACCCTAATTAAAAGAAGGGCAAGCACCCTTTAAATTGCATTCTGTGAATCCAAAATGCCCTAAAAATAGTTTTGTGAATTTTGGCAAGAGTTATATATCAAACCAAAATTCTGGAATATTTTTAAGGAATTATTTGGTCTCTGAATTTAAATCAATAATCTATTTGAATTTGGGGATATATTCATAATATATAATGAATATATTTTCAAATGCTTTGAAATGTTTTATGTACTTTTGGAATAGTCCAGAGAGGTAACATAAAATATTTCAGAATGTTTTGGCACTGTATGAAATTATTTTGAATTTGAAAACAGTGGCAAAATAAAATAAAAAGGGAAACAGAACAGAAAAAAATAAAAAGAACAGAGCTTACCTGGCCTCACCGTGCAGCCCACCAGAGCCGGCCCAGCTCCTGTGCTGGTCCAGCACTGTGCGGCCCAGCCCACCACGGTCGCCACCGTCTTCAACCTCCTGCCAGTAGGCAGGAGGGCGTGTGCCCGACGCGCGCGCGCACGCTCCGGCCACCTCCTGCTTACCTGCTCGCCGCTGGAGGCACCCGAGGGCGCCACGCACTCCCCCTCGCCCCCTGCACCTCCCCTCTCTTCCCTGGACCCTGTTCCCTCCTCTGTCTCCCTCCCGCGCACACCACCGAGCGGAGCTCGCCGTCTTCGTCGCCGTACCCATGGCCACCAGCCCTCCCTCGCCCATCCAGCGTGCTTGCGAGCTCCGCCTCGACCCCCTCTTCCTCCCCACCGATCCACAGCCCTCCGGAAGCCCTGCATCGCCGCCATCGCCGTCGTCTTCTACCTCGGACCCGCCGGCCATCTTCGTCAAATTCGTCGGCTCCGGTGCGTCTCCGAGCCCACTGAGCCACCCTGCTGCATCCCTGTGAGCTTGCCGTCGTTTCCCCTCACCTCTCTCTCTCTCGCGCACCCTGTAGCCGCCGCCCCACAAGCACCCGAAGCCGCCGTCCGCCATGGCCGGTGAGCTTCGTGCTCCCGGGGTCCTCCACCTGCGCTCGTTGCCTTCGAGTGCTCCTGACGACCCCAGTAATCCGTAGAGACCCTCAGCTGACCTCGCCGTGCCGTGTAACGCCGAACCCGAGCACGCCCGAGCTCCGGCCGCCGCTGCCAAGCTCGGGGCCGTCGTCTCCGGCCGCCCTAGCTGCTGCTGCTTGCTGAAACGGGCGCGGGTGAGCTCCAGCTCCCCGTAGCCGCTCTCCTCCGTCCATTTGGACGCCGGAGGAGCGAACCCGAGCCCTCCGCCGCGCCTGTTGCCACCGGCGACGAACCGCCGGCGTGTTAGGCCCTGTTGACCAGGGGTTTGACCCCCCTGGGTCATTTACATGTGGGCCCGGGGCCCTGCTAATTTAGTTTAGATGCTAATTAAATTTTAGCTAACCCACTGACTCACTGACAGGTGGGCCCTACCCTTTAATTAACCCGGCTAACCATTTAGTTAAGTTAATTAAACTCTGTTAAATCACTGTGCAGCTGACATGTGGGTCCCATAGGTCAGATTTGACCTGGACAACGCCGTTGACTTGCTGACGTCACTGTGAAGTCATGCTGACGCAGTAATTCATTTCTGGATTTATTATTATTCAGGAAATTCCAGAAAATAACTAAAACTTCAATAAATCATAGAAAATTAACCGTAACTCCAAATTTAATAAATTATATATGAAAAATTATCAGAAAAATTCAAGGAATCCATCTGTACCATTTTCATGCATGTTAGAACAACTTATAGCTGCTGTTTAGCACAAATCAAATAAAGGGCATTTAAATAATCACATATGGAGTTTGAATTTGAATCTTGTATTCAAACCAACTTCATTTAATCTGTTGCTAGTTGCATTAGCTCAAAACACATTCATTTTGCCATGTCATGATCATGCATCATATTGTGCATTGCATTGATTGTGTTCCCTTCTGTGTTGCCGGTATTTGTCCCCTCTCGATAGACGTGATACCGATGATGTGATCGTTGACACTGATGAAGACTCAATGTTATCTTCAGAAGTGCCAGGCAAGCAAAACCCCCTTGTTCATTCCGATACAATCCTACTCTCTCGCTCCTGCTCTCTTTTACTGCATTAGGACAACACCGATTTTCTGTTACTTGCTGCGGTAGCTGAACCCCTTTATCCTTTGCATGACCTGTCATTGCCACAGTAAATAGATGAAACCCACTAGCATGAGTAGGAGTTGTTTGAGCCCTGTTGTGCCTACTCATTCATGTTTGTTTGTCATGCCTGCTACTGCTTAGAGTTGAGTCAGGTCTGATTCATCGGGGATGAATCAGAGGTGTGTGAACATGTCCTACTGTGTGTGAGCTAAGTGTGTGAACACGATTTGGTAAAGGTAGCGGTGAGAGGCCATGTAGGAGTACATGGTGGGTTGTCTCATTGCAGCCGTCCTCAGGAACTGAGTTCTGTGTTTGTGATCCATGATTCAGTTACTACCACGCATTGGGCCCGAAACCTATGGACCCTCTCGGCTTCTTAATCACCCTTGTCCTCTGTCCAGGAGTTGCAAGTAGTTTCTGGTGTTTGTAGTATGCTGGAGGCCGTGGACAGCGCTGACCGTAGGGGTGGGCTGTGATGCGGTAGGCACGTGGCACGGTGTAACCGGGCGCCCGTTTGGTGTCTCGGGAACCCTGTTCACATCGTTTGGGGCTGTGAGCGAAACTCCGGCCGGATCTCCTCATGGATGGAACCCGAATAGGCGATAAACCTGGACTAGAGACTTAGGTGATTAGGTAGGTCGTGGCCGACACCCACGTTGGGCTTCCGCTTGAAGGTTGCCGAGTACATGTCGTGTAAACGGCGGTAAGTGGTGAGAGCGTGTGTGAAGAAGTACACCCCTGCAGGGTTAACCTAATCTATTCGAATAGCCGTGTCCGCGGAAAAGGACTTCTGGGTTGCTTATATCAGTTCATAGACAAGTGAAAGTGGATACCCTAAAATACGCAAGATAAGCGTGAGTGCTATGGATGGCGTTCTCGTAGGGAGACGGGAGCGGATCCATAGTGGTGTATTGATATGGTGAATATGTGGACTCGTGTGCGCCACCTCAAAAGAGTTACTTGCAGTCGTAGTTCAGGATAGCCACCGAGTCAAAGCTGGCTTGCTGCAGTCAAACTCCACCATCCCCTTTGTTGATAATGATGCATATGTAGATAGTTCTGATGTAAGTCTTGCTGGGTACATTTGTACTCACGTTTGCCTATTTTATGTTTTTGCAGAGAGACTTCAGTCTCACTAGTATTCCGCGTGGTCTTCGACGTTTAGCTTGTTACCTCAGCTACGATCTTGTGCCTCGGCAGGATTTGGTAGATAGTCAGGCTTCTCAGCCTTTTTCATTTATAGATGTCTGTACTCAGACATGATAGCTTCCGCTTGTGCTTTGACTTGTATGCTCTGATTGTTGGGTCGTGAGACCCATGTTTGTAATATCTCGCTCCTCGGAGCCTATTGAATAATACTTGAGTCGTAGAGTCATTTTGTGATGCCATGTTGTATTGCACATATCGAGCATATTGTGTGTATGTTATTGAAATGCTTGGTATGTGTGGGATCTGACCATCTAGTTGTTTATCTTTAGTAGCCTCTCTTACCGGGAAATGTCTCCTAGTGTTTCCACCGAGCCATGGTAGCTTGCTACTGCTCCGGAACACTTAGGCTGGCCGGCATGTGTCCTTCTTCGTTCCTGTGTCTGTCCCTTCGGGGAAATGTCACGCGATGAATACCGGAGTCCTGTTAGCCCGCTACAGCCCGGTTCACCGGAGTCCTGCTAGCCCAGTGCTACAGCCTGGATTCACTCGCTGATGACCGACACGTTCGATGCTGGGTCATGGATGCCTGTCCCTGTAAGTCTGTGCCGCTTTGGGTTTACGACTAGTCATGTCAGCCCGGGCTCTTTATCATATGGATGCTAGCGACACTATCATATACGTGAGCCAAAAGGCGCAAACGGTCCCGGGCAAAGGTAAGGCGACACCCGTGGGGATACCGTGCGTGAGGCCGCAAAGTGATATGAGGTGTTACCGGCTAGATCGATGTGACATCGAGTCGGGGTCCTGACAGAGGAGGCAGAGACGGGCGCCGGCGAGGTGAGGCGGGCGCCGGTGAGGTGAGCGGGGCGGCGAAGGCGACGGTCGACGGCGGCGGCCGGCGGCGGTGGGGCTGGAATGGGAGGCGGGCATGGGGGGCGGCGCGCGCTCGGGCCCAGATGGGCTCGCGCGGGCTTTGCTCGGGCCTCGGCGAGCCGGTGGCAGTGGGAGGCGGCTGAGTCCACGTGGCACAAGGGGAATGGCTGCGGGCGGCGACTGGATTTCGTCCGGCGGCGCGGAGGGACTAGGCTAGGGTTTGGACTGTGGGATTTTGGGAGAGATGCACATATTTATAGGTAGAGGGAGCTAGGAGAGTCCAAATGGGGTGCTGTTTTCGCCCACACGATCATGATCGAACGGCGGAGAGCATGGAGGTGAGTTAGATGGGCTAGGTGGGCTATGTCAAGAAGGGCTGGGCTGCAAAGAGAAGGGGGGTTTCGGGCTACGCGGTTAACCATTAGGATGTCAAACGAACTCCAAATGGAACGAAAATTGACAGGCGGTCTACCTACTCTATAACAACACCGCACGCCAAGTTCCATCCCATTCCGAGAACATTTAAATTCCACTCACGATACGAGGTCTGAGAGGTGCAACGGGCGTGTGTGGGAGAGTCGGATCGCGAAACGAACAAGGGGGAAAAGACCGGATGCAAGTTTGAAAAAACATGGGGATGCAATGCATATGATGATATGGCAAAATGAAACACGCAAGCAGCTGACATGGCAACGACAGCGAATAACTGGAAGACACCTGGCGCATCGGATTAGGGGCGTTACAACTCTCCTCCACTAACAAGAGATCTCGTCCCGAGATCTTCGGAACAAGATGGAAGAGAAAGAGGAAGAGGTGAAATAAGACCAAAAGAAAGAAGAATAACAAAATCGCAAGAACTCGGGTAGAAAAGAGGAATGACGAGTATGATGAGAATGAAAAGCCCAAGAAACAAGATAGACTCTGAAACCACTCCGGTTAGAACAAGATAGAAAAGGAATAAGAATGAAAGAACTTTGGACTGCACTCTGACTAAAAATGGATGTAATAGAACATGAACTTCACCCAATGGGATGACACTTGACGAGATGAACAACACAATGCCTCCAGAAGAATTGAAACAATGTAATGAAAAGAACGGATGAGAGAACAACAACTTCCACAATGAATGAATTCGATAGCATCCTTAGAACAAGGTTAGAACGGAGTTGTGGAGGAAAAACAACAACAAAAGAATAAGCTTGTTGTGGACTTATCAAAAACATCTCAACACTTGAGGTGAAATTATACCACAACCAAATGTGTGAATAGGTGAGAAGAACGAAGAAATGCAAAACTCCACTTCAAAAGAAAACGGAGAATTATTTGCACTTCGAGACGCGAGAAGAAAAGATACTTGAACTCCACCAAGAAAATCTTGATTAACTCTTGAAGAATGAATTAAATCATGAAGAACCACCATGAAGAACTCCAGTGACAAAAGGATGATGAGATAGAATGAAGGATGAAAGAATAAGATGAACCTTGCGATGATTTAGATGGAGGTTCCGATGAAATGGCCGAGGAAAATTTGAACTCCGGAAAAATAATAGATGAAAACACTTCGAACCTAGAGATTCTTCATCATGAACAAACTCCGAAGGAAGGGATTACTTGACAACGATGAAATAAGAATAAGAATTATGTTGTGCTTATCCTCATCACATTTAATTGATGACAACCGGATTTTTCATACTACTTATTCTTGTTGAAAAGGATTGAGGGGTATATGGCGCAAAACTTGAGAAAGGTCTTCAATGAACCAGCGGTAGGATTGGAAAGAACGAATGAACTAATATGATGTCAAAGGAAAAGGAATATGAAGGAACCATTGTAAGAATTCGAAAATGATTGATGAAAGAGAATGAATAACCGAGAAGAATTAGAAGAACAAATATGCTTGAGGGGACTTAGATACAAAAGAACAAAGAGATAACGAGCTGATTAAGGAGCACTTGAACGAAGCGCCGGGATAATTGGATAACAATAGCTGGAATGTGGGGACGAAGAATTCTTCTGGATTGATGGCCTCCGGTGAAAATAAACAGAAAACAACTCCTGACATACTCCGGATGGGTAAGAGAGAATAATTGACAAACAGAACAATTCACGAGGATAACATGAAGCTAGAACCACGAATCTTCAAAAGAACGGGCAAGATTTAGAGGAAAACTCTTCTTCGATCTTCAAATGTTCAGAATGACGACGAGAAACACCTTGAAGAATTAGAGAGATGCTCCGGGACAATGAATACTACAAATGTTGATCCAAAGTTGAAAAGACTTTGAAAACTAACTCAGAGAAGGCATATGACTGATGGAATCCATACTTACGTCAAACTTCGAAAAGAATTTGAGAATAGCTCCGGAATAATTAGACGAGTCAGGTAAGATCCTGGGAAAAGACATGTGGGTTAGGGCCCACTAAAAGAAAACACAGTTGAAAAAGGATTGTTGAAGAGATAGATGATGCACCGGAACAATTGAAATATTTGAATGAGGTGACAACCTCGAATTAATTCAAACACAGACGAATCTCCTGAGATGTCTTGAATACTCTAGAAGGATAAACTGGCGAGAAGCGAACGAACAGGGAAAACACTTGATCCAAGGAAAGAATATGATCAACCCAAAAAACTTGAATTGAATCCACCGGGAAAGAAAAAGAGATGAAGAATGTCGAACAAAACGAGAATTCACAAGGTGAAACAATTGATGGAAGACTGAAGAGGCTCCGCACGAATGAAATTGATGGTCGAGAGAGACTCAGACTCCGGGGGAAAAAGGGTGGGAGGGCGGGAAAAACAAAGGCACCTGGAAGGGAGAACTGACGAATATCTTGTAGAGAAAACACCGGTTGAAAGAAAACAAAGGCTTCGCACGAGTAGGATGGATACTCGATTACGGACTCCGGCTCTGAGAAGAAAAAAGGGTGGGCGGGTGGGAAAAAGAAAACAACTCAGGATTGAACTTGGCAAAGATGAAGAGGCTCAAGTCAACTTGACGAGAAATGCACCAGATGAAAAGAGCTGAGAACCATCAATCGAAAAACCAACTGCATGATCCTAAAGAAAGCTTGAAGGGGAAGAGGAGCAATTCAAAACACCTACGTCAAGATTTCTCACCAGAGCGACGAAGGGGCTGAGGAGTAAAAACAATTCCTACTCTCCGATATAACTAGACTCCGAAAACAGTTTTCTTCTAGACTCGACAATGGCCAAACTACACGATCAATCAAGGGGGCTCCTATGGTCAGTCGAGGCTCTAATACCAACTTGTCATGCCCAATATGCGATACTATCCTAAAGAGACTCGAAGGTCCCACCAAGGATAGAACCGCATATTGACACGCTTTTGCAAGGTGGATATCATTACTTCAACATTACATAATGGATGGGGATACATACAAGGCATACAAATGCCGCAAGGGTACAATAATACATCATACATAAGATCAACATCCGACTACAGATGAAACACAAACAGATGCTCAAACGACATCCACACTGCTAGCCCAGGCCGCCGACCTGGAACCTATCCCCTGATCAAAGAAGAAGCAGAAGAGGAACTCCAAAACAAGTAACATCGCTCTTGTGTCATGATCATCGCAAAACCTGCACCTACAACTGTTGTTGTAGTAATCTGTGAGCCACGAGGACTCAGCAATCCCGTCACCATGGGTATCAAGACTAGAAAAGCTTAATGGGTAAGGAAAGTATAAGTGGTGAGGTTGCAGCAGCGACTAAGCATATATGGTGGCTAACATACGCAAATAAGAGCGAGAAGAGAAGCAAATGGAATGGTCGAGAAGCTAGAAGGGATCAAGGGGTGATCCTGAAACTACTTGCGTTCATACATAACCGAAAAACCGTATTCACTTCCCGGACTCTGCCGAAAAGAGACCATCACGGCTACACATGCGGTTGATGCGTTTTAATTCAAATCTTGTTTCAAGTTCTCTACAACCAGATATTAACAAATTCCCATCTGCCACATAACTGCGGGCACAGCTCTCAAAAGTTTATACCCTGCAGGGGTGTCCCAACTTAGCCCATCACAAGCTCTCACAGTCAACGAAGGATATTACTTCTCCCAGGAAGACCCGATCAGTCTCGGAATCCCGGTTACAAGACATTTCAACAATGGTAAAACAAGACCAGCAAGACCACCCGACTATGCCGACAAATCCCGATAGGACCTGCACATATCTCGTTCTCAGGGCACAACGGATGAGCAATCTGTACAACTAAAACCAGACCTCAAGTTTCCTTGAGGGGGCGCTGCAAAGGGCTCTATTTTGGACCAACACTCAGAGGAGCACTGGCCCGGGGGGGTTTAAAATAATGATGATCCTTGAGTCTGCAGAACCCATGGGAAAAAAGGCTTAGGTGGCAAATGTTAAAACCAAGGTTGGGCCTTGCTGGAGGAGTTTTATTCAAAGCGAACTGTCAAGGGGGTCCCATAAATCACCCAACCGCGCAAGGTACGCAAAATCAAGGAACATAACACCGGTATGACGGAAACTAGGGCGGCAAGAGTGGAACAAAACACCAGGCATAGGGCCGAGCCTTCCACCCTTTACCAAGTATATAGATGCATTAATTAAATAAGAGATATTGTGATATCCCAACATAATCATGTCCATCATGGAGCAATCTTCAACTTCACCTGCAACTAACAACGCTATAAGAGGGGCTGAGCAAAGCGGTAACATAGAAAAGCAATGATTTTCTAGGAAGGGTGAAAAGGTTAGAGGTTGACATGGCAATTTGAGAGGCTTGAAGAACAAGTGATAGGTAGCACAACATAGCGATAGAACGAAGCAACTAGCATAACAATGATAGTAGTAAGATCTAGGGTAATGGTCATGTTGCATGAAATCCTGCAAGGAAGAAGAACGAGTCCATGAATAAGATGAAGCCATGAAAACAAACCAAGCGTAGATGAACGAATCCTCAAAACAGGAACTATCGAGAAGAAGCACAACTGGAAAGAAGCAAACACACGGTAAACACACAACACATAAACATGACATGATGCACAACCAAGCATGATACATGACAATGCTACATGCAGCTACTCATGCCAAGAGATGATGCATACAAGAGCAACACATCAAAGCAAGTTTAAATGAGGCCGGAAACAACATGTAACAATTCCGGTAAGTCCTCATATGCAAATTTTGAAATTGGTCGAGGTATGAATAAACCTTATGTTCAAGTTGTTAAATAGCAAGTTAAGATGCACCAGGATGATCTATACGAAATTCTAGTCAAGTTACATATAAAGTTCATCTAGTTCGGTGCTACGGCCTAGAAGATATGAGCAAAACAAGTCAAACATGGCATTGATGCAAAATGCATTCAAACATCAAGCAAACACTCTCAAAACATGGATGAAACATGATAAGATGAAACTACATGCAATTCTAAGCAAGTTTTATATAGAGCATGATCAAAACGAAGAAACGGTGCAACACATAGACATGAAACAAGTTTAAAGGACAAGCTGTCCAAAATAGCAACTAGGCATCTAGCAAGCATCAAAAAAATATGCTACGACAACTCAACAAGAAAACAAAAGGCATGAACATGATGTACAGGTAAAGCACGACAAAACATGAACACTGAGCTATCTCCATAAATCACTAGAACATGCTCAAAAGGACATGGCAAGATTGCAAATAATAACAGTTTCACAGACAGCAGAAATCACTGGACATGGCAGAAATAACATCAAGTTGCAATGTTTAGAGCTAGCAAACTACAAGTTACAGCAAGCTATCATGGAAAACTTAAGCATGGCATGCTAGTACTACAAGCATTTAGCAACACTCCTTTACAGAACTTATTCCAAAGATCGGCAGAAAATATGGTAGCATCCATGCAAACATGGAAAGTAATATGACAGGTTTCCGACGGTGAAAATAGCAGGACATGGTAGGAACGACGATAATTAGGCATGTTAGTGAGCTTGAACAACTCACCAGAGAGCAACACATGGCATGACAAGGCGACCAACAGTAAGAAGACACATTTATGGAGCTAAGCATGGCAATAGCATAGTCAGAGTGTGCATGGATCACTAGCAAAACTCATTGCAAAATGAACTTAATGTCAATAGGCTGGCAACAACATTATTTAGCAAGTTTGGAGCATAATCACAACAAGCTACAGCCGGTCATAATTTCAACCAAGGGCATGGATGGATAGAGCATAACATATAGAATAAAACATCCTTAGTGAACATCTCCAGATTATGAATAGAATGACTTGTAGCAGCAGGTTTACATAGCATCATGATATAACAGATTCAGCCTAGCAAAACAGTAACAATAAGTAGTCCACTTCACAATCTTAATGCACTCACTACAAGGCACAAAAAAATAAATGGATTGCACCACTGTAAAGATGGCATGAATATACTCCTAAAACATCTAGAAATCATGCTCAAAGGATGCACACACAAAATGCAACCAAAATGATAAAACAGCAAGTTATAAAAGTCTCAGCACGTTAATATCATATTGCACACATGCAACGATGATTAGGGCATCAATATGAATTCAAACAAGCATGTCACCGTGGAATTAAATCAAGAGCATCTCACAGCGAACATTTTCACATATTACACGCACAAAATGGAGCTACATGCAAGAAGTTATGGCATGGCAAAGTGGGCACCAGAATACAAAAATAAGGGACTTGGGAAAAATTCGGGGTCAGCCTTCTAGATCTGGATCTTGCATGGATTTCGAGGATGGCCGGGGTAACTCGCCGGAGATGAGGTGGAGGACGGCCGGCAGGGCTCGGGGACGGCCGGAGATGCTCGGGAGTGGCCTGATCCGGTCCGGCCCGACCAGATCCGCGGCGAGGCGACGTGGGAGGCACGCTGGTGAGGTGCGGCGGCGAGGCGACGGGAGACCGGGAACAGCAGCGGGGCACGGGACGCCGGCGAGGGAGACGGGGTCGCCGGCGGGCGGAGGCGGCGGCGAGGGAGGCCGAGGGCGAGGCGCAGAGGCGGGCGCTGGCAAGGTGAGGCAGGCACCGGCGAGGTGATCGGGGCGGCGATCAGCGGTGGCGGCCGGCGTCGATGAGGCTGGCACGGGAGGCGGGCGTGGGCGACGGCGCACGCTCGGGCCCAGATGTGCTCGGGCAGGCCCGACTCGGGCTTGGGTGGGCCGGCGGCGGCGGGAGGCAGCTGAGGCCACGTGGCGCAAGGGGAATGGCTGCGGGCGGCGGCGGGATTTCATCCGGCGTCGCCCAGACATGTCCAGCGGCGCAGAGGGACTAGGCTAGCGTTTGAACTGCGGGATTTTGGGAGAGATGCCCATATTTATAGGTAGATGGAGCTAGAGGAGTCCAAATGGGGTGGGGTTTTCGCCCACACGATAGTGGTCGAATGGAGGAGAGCATGGAGGGGAGTTAGATGGGCTAGGTGGCCTATGTGAAGAAGTGCTGGGCTACAAAGAGAAGGGGGGTTTCCGGCTACGCGGTTAACCGTTAGGACGTCAAACGAACTCCAAATGGAACGAAAATTGACAGGTGGTCTGCCTACTCTATAACAACACCGCATGCCAAGTTCCATCCCATTCCGAGAAAATTTAAATGCCACTCATGAAACAAGGTCTGAGAGGTGCAACGGACGCGTGTGGGAGAGTCAGTCGTGAAACGGACAACAGGGAAAAGACCGGATGCAAGTTTGAAAAATCATGGGGATGCAATGCATATGATGACATGGCAAAATGCAACACGCATGCAGCTGGCATGGCAACGACGACGAATAACTGGAAGACACCCGGCGCATCGGATTCGGGGCGTTACACTCTCCCTTCAGATGTTCTGCACAAAGACTCGCCCTAAACCATGCACCTTGCATTTCTGTGATATTTGAGAGATGCCTAAATTATTTCACAATTTTGAAAAAAAAACTAGCTATTACACATATTTCGAACCCATTTGTTAAATTAAATGTCTTTATTTTCTAAAAAATTATTAAACAAAGTCCAAATTGGTTGATTATTTCGGTGTGGCTTTACATAGTCTAGAGAGGTCACATATAATATTTAATCCTTTTCGGAGTTCATTTAAGGCACAAATATTTGTTGTAAGTGCGCTATACTCATTTAATTAGTAAAAAACAAGTTTTTGATTAAACATTCCCTCTGTTCGAAATTATAAGATGTTCTAACTTTTTTTGATTCAGATTTATGTCGCGGTATTTTTTTTGTGTCGTTAACTCATTCAATCCATGTGTAGTCCACATTGATATATCTCAAACATCTTATAATAGTGAATCAATGGAGTAAATATGTGCACTCTCGTTAAGCTTGGCCCATTATAACCATAACTTTCCTACGCCCTGGGTCAAATACTAAACAAACCGCGCCCACAACTTAACCCGGTGAACCCTAAACCTAATGGGCTCCTACCCACCCACCTAACTCTAAGGCCTAATGCCTATCTGGACTATACGGCTCAGCCGACCACCTCCTCTTATTTGCCCCGCTAACTCTAGACACGAGAGGAGAGATTTTGCTAGATCATAATCCAGCCACCGTCTCAACCATCTCTGCCCTCATCAGCGCCTTGTCGTCGGCCAGCTGGACACCGAAAATGGCGGAAACGCCGCCACACCAAACTCATACCTCTTTACTTTCCCTCCTTTCCCGATCATCTCTCTATCCCATGCTGCCTGGGCCGCTTATAGCCACCGCCCACTCGCCTCTTCATCCTCCTCTTCGACGGGTCGCCAGACATCAAATGCCTCCTCCGCCAGCTATGCTATGATTCACCCCTCCATTTCTTCCGCTTCCTTCTCCTCTGTCTCCCGCCTTCCATCCCATGATGGCTCTTATGACTCTGCACAAGTGGGACCATGGCTAGCTTTTCCACACCTCCTAGGTTTCCTCCAACAACATGGATATTGATAATCCCCAAGTGCAGGGAATCATCATAGCAATTTCCAAAGGTGGAAGTGATAAGTATGGAGTGTCGAACCCATAAGGAGCTAAAGGTAAGATCAATATTCTCTCAAGTCCTATCTGCCACTAATACGACTCTACGTACACCAAACATTTTCTTCCAACAAGAAACGAGAAATAAAACTATGTTGTGCGTATGAAAAGGATAACTTTGCATGGTAACGGAGAGCTAAAATATAAAAGTAGGTGTTGTTATCATAAAGTTAGAATATATTACTTAAGTATTATAAATAGAGAGTGTGGAATAATGATGGGTCGGTGTTAGGAATTGTCCTAGGAAATTGTTAACAAGATCGGTAATCACTATTGTAATTTTATATTAGGGAGAGGCATAAGCTAACATACTTTTTCTTCTTGGATCATATGCACTTATGATTGGAACTCTAGCAAGCATCCGCAACTACTAAAGATCATTAAGGTAAAACCCAACCATAGCATTAAAGTATCAAGTCCCTTTTATCCCATACGCAAAAACCCCCTTACTCCGGTTTATGCTTCTGTCACTCAAGCAACCCACTAGAAGCGAATCATGAACGTATTGCAACACTGTACAGCGGGAATCCCTCACGTGTGCGCGGCATGGAAGGCGCCATAGGACAGCACCAAAATAAGGCATACAACTCAAACCCATCTCTATCATCAATCAACCCAAAGGACCAGAGAAATCTACTCAAAACATCATAGGATGGAAAGACATCATTGGATCGTTATATGTGGCATAAAGCACCATGTTCAAGTACGGATTACAGCGGGATACGGGAGAGTGGACCGCGTAAAAGAGATGAGGATGGTGATGAACATAGTGATGTTGATGAAGACAATCACCGCGGTGATGGTTACCCTCCCGATGGTACTCCGGCACCACCGGGAGAGAGGGGGAGAGGTTCTCCCCCTTGTGCTTCCTCCTCCATGGCCTCCCCCTAGATGGGGAGAAGTTCTCCCTCTGGTCCTTGGCCTCCATGACATAGATGGCCCCTCCGAGATCCTCCCCCATGGCCTCCCGTGATGATGGCCCCATCCAGCAGGGTGCGAGAGAGGGCCTATATTTATTTCTCATGGCTATAGAGGCTTACAGCGGCGGACCTCCCGATCTAGGTCTCGTTCTGGAGTTTCCTCAATTTATAGGAGTATTTGGCATTGGGGACAAGTCAAGGGGTCCCACGGGGAGTCCACAAGAGATGGGGCACTCCCTCCACCCTTGTGGTGGCCTCGGGACTCCCTCCGGTAGCTTTTCATTCCAATATTTTTTATATTTTCCAAAAATATTCTCCGTTGATTTTCAGCGCGTTCCGAGAATTTTTATTTCTGCACAAAAATAATATCATGGTAGTTCTGCTGAAAACCGCGTCAGTTCGGGTTAGTTCTAATCAAATCATACCAAAATCATGTGAAAATATTGTTAACATGGCATGAATACTTCATAATTTATAGATACTTTGGAGACGTATCATCATCCCAATCTTAGCTCCTGCTCGTCCTCGAGTAGGTAAATGATAAAAGAAATAATTTATGAAGTGTGAATGCTAGCAAGTGCATAGGTTTGATCAATGATAATTTCAGTCACCTTTTCTAGCATCATTATATATCATAACATTAGCTCAACTCATAAAACTTCTCATGCTCAAGTAACAAGATATTCACATGTTAAAGTATAGATCAAAAACTTTCTTGAAAACTAACAAACAATATTCCTAGTCATCAAACAATTGAAATTCATCTTATTTTCAGGAAGGGTCTATGAAAATGCTTTGATTTAGCAAATATCACATACTCAACTATCAATCGGACACAGAGAAAGATAGGGTATGGTTTTGCCTCCCAACCTTTTACCTCAAGGGTAATGTCAACAATAATACTTTATGAAAACCTACATCCGAGTGGATATATATATATGTATATATCCGGATCTCTCCAACACATAGTGCTTGCCAAAGGAAAACGTGTGAAAAGGAGAGGTGATGATCACCATGACTCGTGTATAAGGGTGGAAGATAAAAGTAAAAGATAGGCCCTTTGCAGAGAGAAGCAGAGGTTGTCATGTGCTTTTATGGTTGGATGCACAAAATCTTAATGCAAAAGAATGTCACTTTATATTGCCGCTTGTGATAAAGACCTTTATTATGCATTTTGTCACTTTTATTTCTTCTATATCACAAGTTCGTATAAAGCTTATTTTCATCACGCTAATAGATCATACATATTTAGAGAGCAATTTTTATAGCTTGCACTGATCACAACTTACTTGAATAATGTACTCAATCCATAGGTAGGTATGGTGGACTATCATGGCAAAACTGGGTTTAAGGGATGTTTGGAAGAACAAGTAGTATCTCTACTTGGTGCAAAGAATTTGGCTAGCATGAGAAGGAAAAGCAAACTCATCATGTTGGAGGATCCATGACAATATAACTTCTATTTGGATATAAGAAAATATAAACCATTATGTTGTCTTCCTTGTCGAACATCAACTTTTTAGCATGTCATATTTTAATAAGTGCTCAAAATTACAAAAGATGTCCAAGATATAATATTTATATGTGAAATCTCTCTTCCTTCAATATTCTTTCATGAATTGTTCAAGTGATCAATACTATGTTTGCTAACTTTCAATAATTTTAGTACCTCTACTTCTTATATGTGAAATTATCACTCCCCATGTGATAACCATATGAATAATATATAAATTCAGATTTATGATATTCAATTCATTCAACCATTTACTCATAGGATATAAGTGAAGCACCTGAGTAAATGAGAAACAACTGCAAAAAGATATAAGTGAAGGGCAATGAGTAGTCAAATAATTAACTAGCCATGGGAGGACTCTCTCTCTCTCTCATTCAAGATTTCAGATCCAATGATTTTATTCAAAGAGCAAGTCAAAATGAAATTACGCTCCAAGCAAAACACATATCATGTGATGAATAAAAATATAGCTTCGAGTAAGGTATACCGACGGTTTTGAAGACGAAAGAGGGGATGCCTTCCGGGGCATCCCCAAGCTTAGGCGCTTGAGTCTTCCTTGAATATTACCTTGGGGTTCCTTGGGCATCCCCAAGCTTAGGGTCTTTCCACTCATTATTCTTCTCATATCGTTATCTCAGCCAAAACTTGAAAACTTCAATCACACAAAACTTAACGGAACTTCGTGAGATGAGTTAGTATGATAAAGAGTAAATCATTCACTTTGTTACTGTCAAACACAAGATTCATAATTGTTCTCACACAATGCCTACTTTACCATATCATTTCTACAATTTATATTGAGCAATATAAGCCATAGAAACCAGAAAATTAGCAAACTATGCATTGAAAACAGAATCTGCCAAAAACATAACAGTCTTTAATGATCTGAACAACAACCATACTTCTGCTACTCCAAAAATTCTGAAAAAGAACAGGACAACCTAGGAAATTTCTATATCAATCTTGTGTAAAATTTTTGGATCGAAAGCACGCTTCTGTTATTTTTTAAAATTCTGGCAATGAGTGCAAAAGTTTCTGTTTTTCAGCAAGATCAAATCAACTATTACCGTAAGCCATCCCAAAGGTCTAACTTCTCATTTTATTCAAACAAAAGCTATAAAACATGATTACTAATGTAGCTTAATCATGTGAACACACTGTCTCCCAACAAGCGCTTTTCTTTAATGGCTTTCTAGCTAGGCATGAGGATGTTAATGATGCTCACATGAAAGATAAGAATGCAAACATAACGGGAGCATCATGAAGCATATGCCTAGCACATTTATGTCTAACCTACTTCATATGCATAGGGATTTTGTGAGCAAACAATTGACAGGAAAAAGAATCAACTAGCATAGGAAGGCAAAACAAGCATAACTTCAAAACTTTAAGCACATAGAGAGGAAACTTGATATTATTGCAATTCCAACAAGCATTTATTCCTCCCTCATAATAATTTTAGTAGCATCGTGAATGAATTCAACAATATGACCATCTCATATATAATGCAATCTTTTCATGATCTACAAGCATAGAAATTTTACTACTCCCCACATGAGCAAAATTCTTCTCATTCAGAATAGTGGGAGCAAACTCAACAAAATAACTATCATATGAGGCATAATCCAATTGAAAATTAAAATCATGATGACAAGTTTCATGGTTAACATTATTCTTTATAGCATACATGTCACCACAATAATCATCATAGCTAGAAATTTTGTTCTCATAATCAATTGAAACCTCTTCCGAAATAGTGAAATCATTACTAAATAAAGTCACGACCTCTCCAAATCCACTTTCATAATTATCACAATAAGATTCAACACCCTCCAAAATAGTGGGATCATTATTTCCTAAAGTTGACACTCTTCCAAACCCACTTTAGATGATAGTATTATTCATGCTCCAAAAGATATCAGTGAAGTTCATGGAGCATTCTATAATTAATATAGATTAACCAATTTCCAAGCTCAAAATATATATGTGAAGCACACGAAGCATTCTATAAAACCATACTCAAAAGATTTAAGTGAAGCACAAAGAGCATTCTATAAAGTCATACTCAAAAGATTTATGTGAAGCACATGAAGCATTCTATAAATGAATGAAGGGCTATCTAATACTAGCATGGTTCATAAGGGAGAAGAAAATAAAAATAAACACAAAAGACGCATATCATGTGAACAAAACAAAAACCGAGGTATACCGATAATTGTTGAGGAAGAAAGATGGGATGCCAACCGGGTTATCCCCAAGCTTAGATGCTTGAGTATCCTTGAAATATTTACTTGGGTACCTTGATCATTTTCAAGCTTGAACTCTTGCCTCTCCTTATTCTTCTCATATCGGTAACTCCTCGTTCTTCGAACACTTCATCCACACAAAACTTGACAAAAACTTTGTGAGATCTGTTAATATAATAAAGCAAATCACTACCTTTAGGTACTGTTGTAAACTTATACCAATTTCATATTAGCATTATATCTACTGTATTCCAACTTCACCATGGTTCATACCCCTCGATACTACCCATAGATTCATCAAAATAAGAAAACAACGCATAGAAAATAGAATCTATGAAAAACAGGACAGTCTGTAGTAATCTGGGAACATCGTATACTTCTGTAACTCCAAAAAATCTAAATAATTTGGATAATCTAAACAAATTGTATAGAAGTACAGTTCAAAAAGTTTTAGAGGCGTTTGACGTTCCAGTAAAAAATGTAAATTCACGCACTACAGCCAAAGTTTTTGTTTTTGCACCGAACATAGCAAACAAGCAATCTAGATTGGTACATTATTTTTATAATACAATGGATATATACAAGGGGATACTTATTTTTGAGAAACTTCCATGAAAAAATCTACATTGTTTCCATGATCATGAACACAAGTGTTCAAGGTCGACCCTCACTTCTCCAATGCGTAGCTCTCCAATCACTTCTCTTTTTGAAAATGTTTTTAGGCATAAGAGGCAGGTAACTTTTTTCGTATTTTAATTTTTATTTTTTTTGTATGTTTCACCCACAAATAAGAAAAACAAAAAGGTAAAAAATACTTAGTGAAGAAAGCAAACAAGCATACACGAGAATATCAACCCCATGCTATTGCTCCCCGGCAACGGCGCCAGAAAAGAGCTTGATAATACCCAAGTGCAAGGAATCATCATAGCAATTAACAAAGGTGGAAGTGATAATTATGGAGTGTCAAACCCACAAGGAGCTAAAGGTAAGATCAATATTCTCTCAAGTCCTATCTACCACTGATACGACTCTACATACATCAAACGTTTGCTTCCAACAAGAAATAAGAAATAAAACTATGTTGTGGGTATGAACAGGATAACTTTGCATGGTATTGGAGAGCTAAAATATAAAAGTATCTATTGTTATCATAAAGTTAGAATATATTACTTAAGTATTATAAATAGAGAGTGTGGAATAATGATGGGTCGGTGTGCGGAATTGTCCTAGGAAATTGTTAACAAATCGGTAATCACTATTGTAATTTCATATGAGGGAGAGGCATAAGCTTACATAATTTCTCTTCTTGGATCATATGCACTTATGATTGGAACTCTAGCAAGCATCCGCAACTACTAAAGGTCATTAAGGTAAAACCCAGCCATAGATTTAAAGTATCAAGTCCTCTTTATCCCATACGCAACAACCCCCTTACTCGGGTTTATGCTTCTGTCACTCAAGCAACCCACTATAAGAGAATCATGAATGTATTGCAACACCCTACAGTGGGAATCTCTCACGTGTGCGCGGCACGGAAGGCACCATAGGACAACACCAAAAAAATACAACTCAAACCCATCTATATCATCAATCAACCCAAAGGACAAAAGAAATCTACTCAAAACATCATAGGATGGCAGCACATCATTGGATCATAATATGTGGCATAAAGCACCATGTTCAAGTAGGAATTATAGCGGGGTGAGATAGAGTGGACCGCGTAAAAGAGGTGAGGATGGTGATGAACATGGTGATGTTTATGAAGATGATGACCGCGGTGATGGTTCCCCTCTCGATGGCACTTCGGCGCCACAGGGAGAGAGGGGGAGAGGTTCTCGCCCTTCTGCTTCCTCCTTCATGGCCTACC
Source organism: Triticum aestivum (assembly GCF_018294505.1). Classification (NCBI taxonomy): domain Eukaryota; kingdom Viridiplantae; phylum Streptophyta; class Magnoliopsida; order Poales; family Poaceae; genus Triticum; species Triticum aestivum. The sequence goes on from NC_057804.1 coordinate 154,816,173, forward strand.
CCTAGATGGGGAGAGGTTCTCCCTCTGGTCCTTGGCCTCCATGATGATGATGGCCCCTCCAAGATCCTCCCCGATGGCCTCCGGTGATGATGGACCCCTCTGGCAGGGTGCTAGAGAGAGCCTAGATTGATTTCTCATGGCTATAGAGGCTTACGGCGGTCGAACTCCAGATCTAGGTCTCGTTCTGGAGTTTCCTCAATTCATAGGAGTGTTTGGCATCGGGGAGAAGTCAAGGGGGCCCACGGGGAGTCCACAAGATAGGGGGGGCATGCCCTCCATGTCACATCCCTAGTTTCTGGCAATGCACTAGGCTAGCTTCATGTGTGCATCATGTTTAATTTTGAAAGAAACTTGAAATGGGGATGATCAAACCCTAGCACCTAAAATCCAAAAAGGTCCAACTTAATAAATGAATTCATTGTTCTCCAAAATGTTCTTATAAATGTTTGATATTTTTGGCAAAGATTTGATCCAAACCAAAAATAATGAACATTTTTAAGGATTTATTTTGGGCACTGAATTTAAATCATTACTGTATTTGAATTGGAAGTATATTCATAATACATAGAATATATTTTCAAATAACCCTGAATTATTCTATGTGCATTTGTCTAGGTTCACATGTGCAACATAAAATATTTCAGAAGCTTTGGCATAATTTTTGAATTCATTTTAAATTTAAAATAGTGGCAAAGGAATAAAATAAAACAGAAAAACAGAAAAATAGAATAGAGAAATAAAAGAGAGAGAGAGAGAGAGAGAGAGACAGGGAGACTACATGTCTTACCTGGAGCTGGCCCAGTTGGCCCAGCCCACCAACCCACCTTGCCAGTCATGCCTAGCCTCTGCCAGTAGGCAGAGGCGGGACAGCGCATGCGCGTGCGAGGCGCCACGCCTCCTCCCTACTCGCCTGCCTCACCGAGGCGCCTCAAAGCCCCTCCTCAGCGCCGCTCTGGACCCCCTGCACCCCTCTCCTCTCTCCCTGGACCTCTCTCCCTCATCTGCTCACTCCCTACGACGCCACCAAACACGCCCATCACCGCCGTTCGCCGTTGCCGCGACCACCGCTGTCCCGACGATGCCCTGAGCTGCTCCCGAGCTCCTACACCTCGTCTCCAGCCCCCTCACCGAGCCACGCGACTGGAAGACCCCCGAAGCGCCGCCCCCGACATCTTCTTCCTCCTTGGATCACCGAGATCACCGGTGACCTCCTGCCGTCACCAACCCCTCCCCGAGCTCCCCGAGGCCACCGTCGCAACCGCCATGAGCCACTGACTCTTCTCCCTTCCTCTGTTTTCCCTCTCGCACGCCGTAGCCGCCGCGCTACTTGCACCCGATCACCGGCCGCCACCCTGAGCTCGTTTCTGACGAGCTCCGGCCTACCTAGCCACTGCTGCTTGCTGCGCTGGATGCGGGAGATCTCCAGCTCCCCGCGGGTGCACTCCGCCGCTCGTTTGGGCGCCGGGAGAGCGAACCCGAGCCCTCCGCCGCGCCTGTTGCCACCGGCGACGAGCTGCCGGCTGGTTAGGCCATGTTGACCAGGGGTTTGACCTCCCCTGGGTCGCTGACAAGTGGTCCCTGGCCCGGCTAATCCTAGATTAGTTTTTAACTAAGTTTAATTAACCCACTGACATTTTAGTTTGGTGTAGTTTAACATTAATTAATTTAGGTTAGTTAGTTAGTCATTGAAGTGTGGACCCCACACGTCAGGTTTGACCTGGACCCGGTCTATTGACATGCTGACGTCACAACGACGTCATGCTGACGTATGTTAACCTTTTTCTGGATTTATTCTTATTCTGAAAATTCCAGAAATTGTCCAAAACTTCTAAAAATCATAGAAATACAACCGTAACTCCAAATGAAATAATTTATATATGAAAAATGATCAGAAAATTCCAATCTATCCATATGTACCATTTTCATGCATGTTTTAACAACCTAAGGTTGCTTTATATGGCAATTTGCATAATTGGCATTTAAATAAGCACATATGGAGTTTGAATTTGAACCCTTGGTTCAAACCAACTTCATTTAATCTGTTCTAAGTTGCATTAGCCAAAACACACTCATTTTGCCATGGCATATTCATGCATCATATTGTTGCATTGCATTGATTGTGTTTTCTCTGTGTTGCCGGTATTAGTCCCCTCTCGATAGACATGGTTCTGACGATGAGTTCGATGACACCGATGAAGAACTATTACTATCTTCAGAAGTGCCAGGCAAGCAAAACCCCCTTGTTCATTTCGATACAATCCCACTCTCTCGCTCCTGCTCTCTTTTACTGCATTAGGACAACAATGATTCATCTGTTACTTGTTGTGGTAGTTGAACCCCTTATCCTCTGCATGTCCTATCATTGCCACAGTAAATAGATGAAACCCACTAGCATGAGTAAGAGTTGTTTGAGCCCTGATGTGCCTACTCATTCATGAGTGTTTGTCATGCCTGCTATTGCTTAGAGTTGAGTCAGGTATGATTCATCGGGGATGAATTGGAATGTTGTGAAACATGTCCTACTGTGTGTGAGCTAAGGGTGTGAACACGATTTGGTAAAGGTAGCGGTGAGAGGCCATGTAGGAGTACATGGTGGGTTGTCTCATTGAAACCGTCCTCAGGAACTGAGTTCTGTGTTTGTGATCCATGAACAGTTAATACCACCCATTGGGCTCCGGGCACTCCAAGCTCTCTCGAGTTATTAATCAACTCGATCTCTGTCCAGGAGTTGCAACTAGTTTCTGGTGTTTGTAGGTAGTGTTAGTAGTCTACAAAGTGGCACCCGGTACAGGTGGGCTTGGGACAGACTAGGCACAGTGGCCCGGTGTACCAAGTGGCACCCGGATGGTGGACTTGGGAACCCTTCACGCATCATTTTGGGGCCGTGAGCGACACCCCGGCCGGATCTCCTTGCGGATGGAACCCGAATAGGCGATAAACCTGGAAGAGAGACTTGTGTGGTTAGTCAGGTCATGGCCAACACAAGTCTCTCTTCCAGGTGAGAGCGTGTGTGAAGAAGTACACCCCTGCAGGGTTAATATGATCTATTCGAATAGCCGTGTCCGCGGAAAAGGACTTCTGGGTTGCCTGTACAATTCATAGACAAGTGAAAGTGGATACTCTAAAATGCGCAAGATAAGTGTGAGTGCTATGGATGGTGTTCTTGTAGGGAGACGGGAGCGGATCCATAGTAGTGTATTGGTTGGTGAATATGTGGACTCGTGTGCGCCACCTCAAAGAGTTACATAGCAGTCATAGTTCAGGATAGCCACCGAGTCAAAGCTGGCTTGCTGCAGCTAAACCCCACCACCCCCTTTGTTGATAATGATGCATATGTAGTTAGTTCTGATGTAAGTCTTGCTGGGTACATTTGTACTCACATTTGCCTATTTTATGTTTTTGCAGAGACTTCCGTCTCACTAGTAGTTCTGCATGGACTTCGACGTTTAGCTTCTTACCTCAGCTTCGATCTTGTGCTCACGGCAGGATCTGGTAGATAGTCAGGCTTCTCCGCCTTTTTCATTTGTAGATGTCTATACTCAAACATGTTAAGCTTCCGCTTGTGTTTTGACTTGTGTACTCTAAATGTTGGGTCATAAGACCCATGTTTGTAATATCTTGCTCCTCGGAGCCTATTGAATAAAATACTTGAGTCGTGGAGTCATGTTGTGATGCCATGTTTTATTTGCACATATCGAGCATATTGTGTGTATGTTATTGAAATGCTTGGTATGTGTGGGATTTGACAACCTAGTTGTTTATCCTTGGTAGCCTCTCTTACCGGGAAATGTCTCCTAGTGCTTCCACTGAGCCATGGTAGCTTGCTAATGCTCCGGAACACCTAGGCTGGCCAGCATGTGTCCTTCTTCATTCATGTGTCTGTCCCTTCGGGGAAATTTCACGTGGTGTCTACCGGAGTCCTGTTAGCCAGCTACAGCCCAAATTCTCTAGAGTCCTGCTAGCCCAGCTGCTACAGCCTGGATTCACTTGTTGTTGACTGACACGTTCGTTGTTGGGTCATGTATGCCTGTCCCTGTAAGTTAGCGCCACTTTGGGTTGTTGACTAGTCATGTCAGCTCGGGTTCTCTGTCATATGGATCCTAGCGACACTATCATATACGTGAGCCAAAAGGCGCAAATGGTCTCGGGCCAGGTAAGGTGGCACCCGTGGGAATACCGTGCGTGAGGCCGCAAAGTGATATGATGTGTTACATGCTAGATCGGTGTGACTTAGGGTCGGGGTCCTGACAGCTTTGGTATCAGAGCCTGACTGCCTATAGGATTACCAAGCCAAACTGGTCGAAGTTGAGTCTAGAAATGCTTTAGTTATATGTAGGGGAATTGATTTTGAGATGGAACGTAAGGCTCTTTTTACTCATTTACCTTATGCCTTCTGATTTGAGTCATCATATCTTTCCTACGGGGTTAAGGAACTAGGCTTTCTCTTCTTTCTATTAGGATCACGTGTTACTAATCCATAGACTTTTAAGATTGGTAAATTCAAGCCTCAGTTCAGTTCCTACTATCTCCGTGTATTCATAGTTGATCTCAGAACCTTGATATTATGATGATCGAGTGGCTATGCCACCATTTTTGTAGCTTGTCTCAAATATTTTCGAGCATTTACAGTCGTTATGCTGTCCGAGTCATCCCAGGTTTCTAAATGGTCTGATGCATTTGCAAATCCCTTGCTCCTGTTCCCGATGTCCCTTTGGTCCGGATTAACCATACTAATCAGTGAGTTGAGGTACTCTATTGCCTCTACGTATGTGTTGGAGCTATTATTATGACCCTAGGTGTCTAGAGTATCACCTAGTAATCTAGCCATGTTTTTTGTTTCCAGTGTGATGATTCTGGCCTTTATTCTCGAAAGCATCCCGTGATGTCGCTTAGTAGTAGGTATTCTACTCCTGGGTTTATGAACCCGAGATTCACCCTACTTGCTTCATGTTGATAGTGTTTGCTCGTTCCTTTAGGTTATTAGTAACCTTTGCGATAGTCCTCGAGATTCGTGGTATATCCTTCTTCCAATACCATGAACCAATATGGCAGAAGTTCGGGAACCAAAAGATCACAAGAAGAGTGCTCTCGATGAGTTCCCCTTCTATATTACGATTCTGCCAAACCTACCTCTCTGCATGGATTGTCCAGAAGAAATATGTTGAACTCGTTCGACATTCTAATCCATGCGTACACAACTCAGAAAATCGTATGTTCTTTTGAGTTGTCCCCCTTAGTCGTCTTTTGAGCCTCGTCTATCAATTGATAGTCAAGAGTATGCGTGCATTCGTTCATCGATTCCTATTACTCTTGTGGTCCGTCAAGCCATTCTATTCTAGAATGACTAGGAGAAACAAACTCCAGTACCTTATCCATTTCTAGGATTGGGTCAAAGTAGTTGTATTCCGCAGATCAAATGCCAAACCGGCTTTTGTTCTGTTCTACCTTGGAGTATTACCCTATTTATGTCAAGAATATCATAGGAATGGCACCATCTCTTATGAATTCTTGATGAAGTGATACTTCTCGCCATTGTTCTTCATTCCTTGGTCTTTGTGTTGTTACAACCGGAATGCCGACAAGTGAACTATGATGCGTGAAATCAATACTCTTAGCAACCCCGTTGCTTGGTAGTTAAAGGACAATATCTTCATTCTTAGTGTGTTGTTTATTGAATCATCATTCTAAGATTGATCCTGCTACCTAGTCCTTATTTCTAGTGCACTCTTCGGTCAATGAGTTAGGATTGTGTCAATCCCTCACTCTCTTGATCATATCATCTTGCCGTGAAAAGCAAGATTGTTCTCGAGCTTAGTAACATATCAGTGGTTCATGATTTTCCGAATATCTTCTCGGAAGTGTTACCAGGTTGTCACCTGACCACTATGTTGAGTTCGTGATCAAGTTGGTTTTTTGTAACCACCCCTTCTCCAAGAATCTATGTTGGATACCCTGAGGTAGTTGATCAAGCTAAACAACAACTTGGAGAGTTGGAAGATAAAAGCTTGTCCGACTTAGTTCATTTTAAGGGATATCTTGTGTGTATGTGTGTGTGTGTGTTGAAGAAAGATGATACCTTCATCGATTGATCCTCGTGATCAATTGTTGTGTCTATTGTCCTGTCCAAACTTTGATTTGAGTATGGGCTATCCTCGAATCAATTCAGAACTAACGATGTTCATAATGTTGTCTTACTCGTGGTTGATTCCTCGAGCATACACCATTATATCCTTTGGACTGACCAAGGCTATCACTGTGTTCACTTAATTATGGAATTCCATTTATATGGAAACCTGGATGAATTGTTGTTGAGCCCAATGACAACATCCTTATCTCCTCCATGATTTTGTTGAACATTAAGCTAGTATTGGAAACTTTATAAGCATTGTCTTCATGTCCCGTTCATGAAGCATATGCTGGGATGAAAAGAAGTGACTTCCTCTAATTCATGTGCATTTGATGCAAGTTGCCGCCGTGAATTTGAGAAAGCATATGTTTACCTCCTTTGAAATCATCCCAAGTCATTCATGCACGTGCAAAGTATTCTATGGTTTGATAGACTGATCATCTTCATTCCATACATATCCCTAGCACACAAAGCCACTGATTGACTTGTTCAAGGAAAGAAGTTCCTTCTTAAGACCCGGGCTTATACAAGGACTTCGATATCCCCAATGATGGTTCCCAACCAGAACTCGGTAGTGTTTTATCATAAGACTACTATGTGGTCATGCTTGTCTTGGACACTGTGTTCACATGTGTGTAGCAGAACCAACTCATGTTTTGGAGCTTGCTATCGTAGTTCATTTCCCGAGAATCTTGCAACGCCATCTTGTCAATTTATGTTGCAAACTTTCATTTTTCTCCCTAGACTCGATGAGTCCGGAATATCCTGACACCAACTAGATCTGAATCTCATGCAGATATGATGGTTGGAACGTTTTCCAAGAACTATAATATTGGTCTCTTTGTAACCCGGTAAAGTGGTTGTCATGGCCAACACACGCAGCCGGAAGACCTAATATTGTAGTATCTTGATTGAGGAAGTTGGCCACCTCCCCATAAGGATTTCATAGGATTTACTCCCTAGTTGTTCCTTATGGATAGTTGTGCTCCTGAAGTCCGACATTTTTACTTGATGTTCTAGATAACAAACCATTTCAATGAATGGGTTACGCTAGCACATCAAGGAGAACATTGGAAGCGGAGTGCTAAATGTTTCTCGGTCAATCACCCGGATTTTGATTCCTTGGCCTCGCTAAGGTGAAATCTGAGAAGGTGTTATCTCCTTTTGCATCTGCATCGTCCATCGTTGTTCATCATGGTAGTACATTGTGTTGCCAGGATCCTTGACACGTATATTGGTAAAACCTTGATGAATATGGAAATGCACAAGTTCTTGAGAGGACGCACAAGTGCTAGGTGTTTTCATCGGCACTAACTGGGATTGCTCCCAGTTTCCTTGGTTATGCTATAACTTTTCAATAGTGGACTCACTCTCTACTATTGGGTTTCTACCAGTTACTAGTTTCATTCCCAGTATTTGCATTTTGTTCCCAGCTAGCACCGTCGTTGTGCCAGCCTACCATGGGTCCCATCCATTTCCGGTGATACAAAAATCATTCATCGCATTGTCTTCAACAAGGTAGTCCACGTCATCCATTCGAGTCCGGATATGCCATTCCTTTGAACTCCGCCAAACGATCGATTGTGATTGCCTTAGGCTGGTATAAAGAGTTTCAATGATCTATAAATCAAAAGTAATTCTTTTTGCCACTTAAGGTAACAATTCTATGAGTCATCTCCTCTAAGATGTCTCGTTACGGTGTCATGGAAACTCAACCCCTCGCTATGTTGACAACCGTTCAACACCTTCTTAAGTGTGGACTTGTTGTCTATCTAGAGAGCCGTCGTCATCTGTTTCACTCCATCCCTTTGGATAGATGCTTCGTGTTTCGGCTCGAGAGATGTTTCTATGTCTCATTCCGCGAGTTGATCTTATGATCATTAAGATGATCCATCTATGTAGACATGTCTCGCTTTTTGTCCTCGTGTTGGATGAAGATCTCGAAAGCAAAGACATCAAGATCAATTTGAGTCCACAAATCAACAACCTCGAGGAGACAGTTGGGTCATGAAGTTTGTGATACTTAGTGTGCCCTTTGTCTTCTTACCTCACGTCTTGAATCTCGGGACGAGATTCCTGTTTAGTGCGGGTGAGTTGTCACATCCCTAGTTTCTGGCAATGCACTAGGATAGCTTCATGTGTGCATCATGTTTAATTTTGAAAGAAACTTGAAATGGGGATGATCAAACCCTAGCACCTGAAATCCAAAAAGATCCAACTTAATAAATGCATTCATTGTTCTCCAAAATGTTCTTATAAATGTTTGATATTTTTGGCAAAAGATTTGATCCAAACCAAAAATAATGAACATTTTTAAGGATTTATTTTGGGCACTGAATTTAAATCATTACTGTATTTGAATTTGGAAGTATATTCATAATACATAGAATATATTTTCAAATAACCCTGAATTATTCTATGTGTATTTTTCTAGGTCCACATGTGCAACATAAAATATTTCAGAAGCTTTGGCATAATTTTTGAATCCATTTTGAATTTAAAATAGTGGCAAAGGAATAAAATAAAATAGAAAAATAGAAAAATAGAAAAGAGAACTAAAAGAGAGAGAGAGAGACAGGGAGACTACGTGTCTTACCTGGAGCTGGCCCAGTTGGCCCAGCCTACCAACCCACCTTGCTAGTCATCCCTAACCTCTGCCAGTAGGCAGAGGCGGGACAGCGCACGCGCGTGCGAGGCGCCACGCCTCCTCCCTACTCGCCTGCCTCACCGAGGCGCCTCGAAGCCCCTCCTCGGCGCCGCTCTGGACCCCCTGCACCCCTCTCCTCTCTCCCTGGCCTCTATCCCTCCTCTGCTTTCTCCCTACGATGCCACCGAACACGCCCATCGCCACCGTTCGCCGTTGCCGCGACCACCGCCATCCCGACGATGCCCTGAGCTGCTCCCGAGCTCCTGCACCTCGTCTCCAGCCCCCTCACCGAGCCACGCAACTGGAAGACCCCCGAAGCGCCACCCCGACATCTTCTTCCTCCTCGGATCGCCAAGATCGCCGGCGATCTCCTGCCGTCACCAGCCCCTCCCCGAGCTCCCCGAGGCCATCGTCGCAACCGCTATGAGCCATTGAGTCTTCTCCCTTCCTCTGTTTTCCCTCTCGCACGCCGTAGCCGCCACACCACTTGCGCCCGATCTCCGTCCGCTGCCCCGAGCTCATTTACGACGAGATTCGGCCTCCCTAGCCGCTGCTGCTTGCTGCGTTGGATGCGGGAGAGCTCCTGCTCCCCGCGGGTGCCCTCCGCCGCTCGTTTGGGCACCGGGAGGGCGAACCCGAGCCCTCCGCCGCACCTGTTGGCACCGGCGACGAGCCACCGGCTGGTTAGGCCTTGTTGACCAGGGATTTGACCTCCCCTGGCTCGCTGACAAGTTGTCCCTGGCCCAGCTAATCCTAGATTAGTTTTTAATTAAGTTTACTTAACCCACTTACATTTTAGTTAATAGTAGTTTAACATTAATTAATTTAGGTTAGTTAGTAGTCACTGACGTGTGGACCCCACATGTCAGGATTGACCTAGACCCGGTCTGTTGACCTGCTGACGTCACAACGATGTCATGCTGACGCAGTTAACCTTTTTCTAAATTTATTCTTATTCTGAAAATTCCAGAAATTGTCCAAAACTTCTAAAAATCATAGAAATTCAACCGTAACTCCAAATGAAATAATTTATATATGAAAAATGATCAGAAAAGTCCAATCTATCCATCTGTACCATTTTCACACATGTTTGAACAACCTAAGGTTGCTGTATATGGAAATTTGCATAATTGGCATTTAAATAAGCACATATAGAGTTTGAATTTGAACCCTTGGTTCAAACCAACTTCATTTAATCCGTTCTAAGTTGCATTAGCCAAAACACACTAATTTTGCCATGTCATATTCATGCATCATATTGTTGCATTGCATTGATTGTGTTTTCTCTGTGTTGCCGGTATTTGTCCCCTCTCGATAGACATGGTTCCGACGATGAGTTCGATGACACCGATGAAGAACTATTACTATCTTCAGAAGTGCCAGGCAAGCAAAACCCCCTTGTTCATTCCGATACAATCCCACTCTCTCGCTCCTGCTCTCTTTTACTGCATTAGGACAACAACGATTCATCTATTACTTGTTGCGGTAGTTGAACCCCTTATCCTTTGTATGACCTGTCATTGCCTCAGTAAATAGATGAAACCCACTAGCATGAGTAAGAGTTGTTTGAGACCTGATGTGCCTACGCATTCATGATTGTTTGTCATGCCTGCTATTGCTTAGAGTTGAGTCAGGTCTGATTCATCGGGGATGAATTGGAATGTTGTGAAACATGTCCTACTGTGTGTGAACTAAGGGTGTGAACATGATTTGGTAAAGGTAGTGGTGAGAGGCCATGTAAGAGTACATGGTGGGTTGTCTCACTGAAACCGTCCTCAGGAACCGAGTTCTGTGTTTGTGATCCATGAACAGTTACTATCACACATTGGGCTCCGGGCACTCCAAACTCTCTCGACTTATAAATCAACTCGATCTCTGTCTAGGAGTTGCAACTAGTTTCTGGTGTTTATAGGTAGTGTTAGTAGTCTACCAAGTGGCACCCGGTACAGGTGGGCTTGGGACAGACTAGGCACTGTGGCCCGGTGTACCAAGTGGCACCCGGATGGTGGACTTGGGAACCCTGCACACATCGTTTGGGGCCGTGAGCGACACCCCGGCTAGATCTCCTTGCGGATGGAACCCGGATAGGCGATAAACCTGGACGAGAGACTTGTGTGGTTAGTCAGGTCGTGGCCGACACCCTCGTTGGGCTTCCGCTTGAAGGTTGCCGAGTACATGTCGTGTAAACGGCGATAAGTGGTGAGAGCGTGTGTGAAGAAGTACACCCCTGCAGGGTCAATATGATCTATTGTAATAGCCGTGTTTGCGGAAAAGGACTTCTGGGTTGCCTGTACAGTTCATAGACAAGTGAAAGTGGATACTCTAAAATGCGCAAGATAAGTGTGAGTGCTATGGATGGTGTTCTCGTAGGGATACGGGAGCGGATTCATAGTAGTGTATTGGTTGGTGAATATGTGGACTCGTGTGCGCCACCTCAAAGAGTTACATTGCAGTCGTAGTTCATGATAGCCACCGAGTCAAAGCTGGCTTGCTGCAGTTAAACCCCAGCATCCCCTTTGTTGATAATGATGCATATGTTGTTAGTTCTGATGTAAGTCTTGCTGGGTACATTTGTACTCACGTTTGCCTATTTTATGTTTTTGCACAGACTTCCGTCTCACTAGTAGTTCCGCATGGACTTCGACGTTTAGCTTGTTACCTCAGCTATGATCTTGTGCCCACGGCAGGATCTGGTAGATAGTCAAGCTTCTCAGCCTTTTTCATTTGTAGATGTCTGTACTTAGACATGTTAAGCTTCCGCTTGTGCTTTGAATTGTGTGCTCTGAATGTTGGGTCATGAGACCCATGTTTGTAATATCTTGCTCCTCGGAGCCTATTGAATAAAATACTTGAGTCGTAGAGTCATGTTGGGATGCCATGTTGTATTTGCACATATCGAGGATATTGTGTGTATGTTATTGAAATGCTTGGTATGTGTGAGATCTGACAACCTAGTTGTTTATCCTTGGTAGCTTCTCTTACCAGGAAATGTCGCCTAGTGCTTCCACTGAGCCATGGTAGCTTGCTACTGCTCCAGAACACCTAGGCTGGCCAGCATGTGTCCTTCTTCGTTCCTGTGTCTGTCCCTTCGGGGAAATGTCACGCGGTGTCTACCGGAGTCCTGTTAGCCAGCTACAGCCCAGAATCTCTGGAGTCCTGCTAGCCCAGCTGCTACAGCCCGGAGTCACTCGCTGTTGACCGACACGTTTGTTGTTGGGTCATGTATGCCTGTCCCTGTAAGTTAGCGCCACTTTGGGTTCACGACTAGTCATGTCAGCTCGGGTTCTCTGTCATATGGATGCTAGTGACACTATCATATACATGAGCCAAAAGGCGCAAATGGTCTCGGGCCAGGGAAGGTGGCACCCATGGGAATACCGTGCGTGAGGCCGCAAAGTGATATGATGTGTTACATGCTAGATTGGTGTGACTTAGGATCGGGGTCCTGACACTTCACCCTTGTGGTGGCTTTGGGACTCCCCTCCAGTAGCTTTTCGTTCCAATATTTTTATATTTTCCAAAAATATTCTTCGTTGGTTTTCAACGCATTCCGAGAACTTCTATTTCTGCACAAAAATAACAACACGGTAGTTCTGCTAAAAACCGCGTCTGTAAAAATATTGTAAAAATATTGTAAACATGGCATCAATACTTCATAAATTATAGATACATTGGAGACGTATCAAATATCCTGCAGCACTGTCCAACCCGGGCCTCCTCTGAGCGACACTATGTTCCTCCTCAACCGAGCCTCCATGGCTCAAGATCTACGCGACCATGGCTGACAGTGCTGCCCCGCCTCAACAAAATCAGCATACGTAGCAATACTAAAATAAACATGAACAATACATGTTACCTTAACATTGTCACTCTTGTTGGACCATTGAATGTAGCAAGGATGAGGATGTGATTGGTAGTGAGGGACAGCTTCTCGACCATCCATTCTAGACAAGTTGTTACAACTCCCCCATCAATGATGATGCCAACACAACGTTCAATCACAACTCTCTTTGTATAGAACAAATTGTTTCTCTAATTTTTCTCAGCTAAGATCACTTGCATACTCAAACCATGTTGAGCAACCAAACTAGCATATTTGTCCACGTCTTCAGCAATCATATATCTGATATCTTGATCAAATTCATCGACACCCTATTAATCACTGCAATAAGAGCCACTGACTCCTCATCATAATCGATAGCAGACTCATGCCCACCATCTTTAGCAACAATCATCACATGCTTGGATGGGCGTTGGTTCACATAGTGACCTGCACTAGAACAACGATAGAACATTTAATATCATAATCGCATGTTTAACCTATGGATGCCATGGATGACGAGGAACTCTGCGCGGGACCAACATGTGCACTCTTGGTTGATGGTGGTGGTGTCTGTTTTGTTGTCTCTCTGTTGGAACACGCGACAGAAGGAGGTAGTGGTATAGTAGGACGTGTCTCAAAAAGCTTCCCAAGGGCTAAAAACAATATAAGTGCGACAGAAGGAGGAAGTTGAATAAAAACTCAACGCCGGTGATGTGTTGGTCCTAGACTAGACCATACTAGAATGGCAGAACTAGAACATTAAGAAAATCACAACTAGACACATAATTAAGAAAGAAGCACACTGCTTTATTTTTTTGGCACTCTTTTTTTACCCCGAAAACACTATGACAATTAGTATCTCAAAAAGCTTCCCAAGGGCTAAAAACAATATAAGCATGAATTTTTTCAGACATTTTCGGAATGTTTTTTCGATATAAACGAAGATTTACCCGGGTTGTTGAAGGAAAATTTTGGCACAATAGAATGGAACTTTCTCCGGCTTTTTTAGATCACCCTCTTCCACCAACGGAATAATATAGACGAATTCTGAAACCTACCCAGACAAAGCAATACTAATCTATCTACAAATTGATAAAATCAAACTAAAGACGTGATAGAACTGGAATTAGATTATTGGCGGATACTGATGGAGGTATGTGGACTCATATTGGTTGCGGGTATGTGTTGGATGATATTGCAACGGCGGATATGTGGTGGCCTGACGAGCATGAAAATAGATCAAAACTCAAAGGGACTAGACAACAAAGACCAGCAATTTTTCACAACGATATAACCACAAATTTAGCAAAACAAAGCACTAAAAGAAAATTACAAAAGGGTCAAACTGTCTTAGACGTGAGGATCTAGCCTACTTTTTTGAGGCTTATCGTGGACTAATGGTATGAAAAAAATAATGTAACCGAGACTACGGAAAACTAATAAAATCGCACCGAGCAATCTGAAGAATTCATACAACTTGATAGTGGAGAAAGTGTTTGAATCTTTCGATGAGGGGTAACAATCGTTTTTGTGGAGTAGGCTTTGATGATCTGACTACGAATCTGCGATGACGCCACGCCACGGCAATCGTTAATGATCGTGAAGGTCTAATCTTCAAGCAAGCAAAAAATAAGTGACAACCAAGATTTGCAATCTAGATGTTGTGAATTAGGATTAAAGCTTATTGCTGAAAATGGGGTTTTGAGAAGCGGCTATACTGCACACATTTGCTAACTCACATCTAGATGATTTTCAACTATGTCACATTTAAGTTGTCCACCGTAGGATTATAAGTTGTAAGATTTGTGCAAATTTATTTTTCTGTTAGTTATCATTGTGTCTCGCGCGGTGTGGTGTCACTTTTTTGCGTCACGTGAGAGTTGTTTTGCGCATGGCCACTAGTATTTTTCTTCTATTGGGTTGTAGATTTTTCAAGTTTTTTTCCTTGTGGGCTATAGTTTTCATTTCTACTTTTTATTCTATTATCAATGGTATAAGCATACAAAGAAATGTCGTTTTTCCTTTTTGCATTGTAAATTTGTAATGTTCGAAATATGCCTTAGAGGCAATAATAAATGCATTATTATGTTTTCATGTTCATTATTGAGTTTATGTTTCTAAGCTACAATTGTATTGGTTCTTGACTATGAGATTCAGAGGAAAACTCAGCTACATATGTGGAAATATACACCCCAAGTGACCCCTAGTCATGCCTCTAGGACTAGCTCATGTATTGACGATGATCTTGTTTTCCTGATCATGAGCATTGTTATTGTAACAAGGATGCTATAGAAAATGAGAATACCTCGTTAATAGAACAATGGTGTTGGATAGACCCAACTTATAAATTACTGAGAGATGTCATCGTTGCTATTTTATCGGTACTTCATATAACTTGTTCATGTTTGCATTGTTCCTTAGACCATGAGAATAGAGGTAATGACACCAGTTGTGCTTAAACTTTCCATCGATGTTCACTTTGGTGCCTAAACTTGAAAAATACACCGACCTGATTCTAAAACTTGCCAGTATGGTTCAAATATGATTAAAATCTCGTCCAAATATGTATTTATTGCTGACTAGACATGCCAATATGGCGTGTGGCCCACATGCGCTGCAAGGACAGGCTGATTTGTAGTGCCATCGTGGCATGTGGCCACATGCAGTGCAGGGACAGACTGATTTGCAGTGTATATGTATTAGTGACCATCGGGTCCCACCTATCAGTGTATAGGAGAAATAAAAAAAAGGGTGCAGCTGAGATTTGAACCGGCCACCTGGCAGAGAAGATGACCTACGCTAACCACTTGGGCTAGGTAAGGTTACTGACATTAAGCGCTGCTACTTCTTATCAACCTAACACGCCCATGGACTTAAATGGGCTGCATTCAGGGAAGCCCATTTTCCAAAAGTTAGTTGTTTCTTATTTTAGAAATTACAATAAACATTCAAGTAAAACTGTTTGGCTTTTGGGAAATGTATTTTTAGTTTTTAAAAGTGTTTACATGTTTAATAATGTTTAAGTGTTTGTCCAAAGATATATTTTACAATAAAAAATTTAAAATATTGATAGCCTAGTGTGCCCCTAGTCTTATAGATAATCAAATGAACACTGTCGTGGTATTCTCACGGGGGGCTCGTGAGTTGACAGATGCCACAAGGGCTTAGTGTGAGGGTAAGACTGCTGCTGATAGGACCGGGAGCGGGTATGCGAGTAGCACGCGGTGGTTTACCCAGCTTCGGAGCTCTCCGGAGAGATAATACTCCTACTGTTGCATGTCTGAGTGTATGTGGCATATCTTAGTACAGAGTGCTCCTAGAGCTGTATCCTTGGTCAGTGCCATAGGCATCTGACTTTGTATATGCGGATGGCCGGATGAACATGCGCGCTCTAGTGGCCGAATGACACTTGGTCGTGGGTGTGGGTGTGAGCATGTGTGTGCCCATCGGAGTCCATCCTCTGGATGGATGGATGTGTGCCTTTATATAGGCATGGCTAGCTTATATCTAAGCTATGTGGTGGTATGGGAGCAAGGCATGGTGGAGTGTCATGCTTGTCCCCTGGGTCACTTCATGAATAGTGCCAGGGGACAAGTGACACTATACATGATGGCTGAGATGACATGTGAATAGTGCTCGGGTACGATCGCCTCATCGGTGTCGCTTCGGACTGCAGTCGGCAGCCGGCTGGTTGGCGCAGTCGGTCAGCTGGCAGCCGGGCGGGCATCCGGCCGGGTGGAGCAGTCGGACGGGGAGCCGGCAGGAGCAGCCGGGCAGTCGGACTGAGGGGCTTTGCTAGCCCCGATGTCTTGAATTATTGTCTCTCCATCTTCGGGGTATCCGTGTCCAATTACTCCGACAGTAGCCCCCAAGCCTCCGGGCAACTTGGAAAAGTAGGGCGGAGGTTTTTTGGCAAAGTTGGGCAAATGATCATGAAAAAGACAAAGTTAGTCCACGCAGATATATCAAACGTTTGCTTTTAGCATTGCAAGTTTTATGCGGAGGGTGCCGACTCGGTTTCGTCCGAGCCCCCTTCAATCTTTTTCATGTCCCCTCCCCTCTTTCGCTTGTGCTCTTGCTAGCCGGACAGCCTCTCTGCGGTCTGTGGCTGAGAGTGGGCCGCGGAGTGGAGTGTACAATACTCAGACTCTGGGAGCAAATTTGACCGAGCAGATACTCGTAAAAGAAACGACCGGGTCGCCTGAACCGCTTTTCTTCCTAGACGTTTTTCGCGTGGGGCCCTCCAGCATTCACTCTTGCTAGCCGGACAGCTGCTCTGCGGTCTGTGACTAAGAGTGGGCCTTTGCTACCGCGCACGCTACTAAGCCGTCTGTGGAACTAACGTCTCAGGCCAAGCGGCCAGCCCCCGGGCCAACTCTGGCTGGCGCCAGGGCGAACAATGATGCAACTGTAATAAAATGCGGAGATAGCCCCCGAGCATCGCTCGGGGTTATCCGTGTTTGTGTGATGCAAAAATATGCGGGTGAGGAGCTCACATTGATTTTCGTGTAGACGAGGCGGAGTTTGCCGAAGACAGCCGGCGCGTCTCGCGCTCGCGGAGTGCGTTGGCGCACCCGCTGGGTGTAGCATTCGAGCCCCCAGGTGCTCGAAGGGAGGTCCTGGCCGGTCAGGCTCGACCGGCCAGGCGGCGAGGCGTCTTGCAACGCCCTTTTTCTTCTTTTTCTCTTCTGCCGGCTGCTGGCAGCCGGACCAAACTCTTCTCTTGTCTACAATCTTCGCGGGGGCGCGCCAGTGCACCCGCTGGATGTAGCCCCCGAGATTCGGGACGACTGCTGAGCAGTCGGGTCGGATCTTCTGGCAACTACTTTGTCTTCTTCCTCACGGGGGCGCGTCAGTGCACCCGCTGGGTGTAGCCCCCGAGATTTGGGCCCACTGCTGAGTAGTCGGGCCGGATCTCCTGGCAACTACTTTGTCTTCTTCCTCGCGGGGGCGCGTCAGCGCACCCGCTGGGTGTAGCCCCCGAGATTCGAACCGACTACTGAGCAGTCAGGCCGGATCTCCCGGCAACTACTTTGTCTACTTCCTCGCGGGGGCGCGTCAGCGCACCCGCTGGGTGTAGCCCCCGAGATGCGGGCTGACTGCTGAGCAGTCGGGCCGGATCTCCCGGCGACTACTTTGTCTTCTTCTTTTTTTCCGGCTGTCGACAGCCGGACGCTTCTTGTGCACGAGCAGTCAGGTGGGCACCCGGCCTAACTTTTCTCCACTAGGCAACAATCTTTTTTTTTCTCTTTTCTCTTCGTCCGCCGACTGCTGGTAGCCGGACGGGCACGTTTCTTTTTTCTCAGCACCTGGCCACTTTCTCAGCCGGACGCGATGCTCTTTCTTTTCTTTTTTCTTTTTCTTTTACCAACTGGCAGTAGAATGCACGGGCGCAACAGCCAGCGTAGGCAGCGATCGGGAGCCGGCCAGCCGGCTGCAGCAGGGACGCTGATAGGTATAGCTGGCCAGACGGGCCGGGATAGTTGGGCCGGCCCGGTAGCACGGCTGGCACAGCACGGGCTTGGCACGGCACGTGCTAAACGGGCCAGGCCCGGCACGCGGCATGCCATAGGCCGTGCATGGGCCTGAAGGGCGAGCACGCGGGCCGGCACGGCACGGACTGATTAACTTTTTCATATTTTTTATGTATCCTAATATGGGCCAACAGGTAAAAATAGGCTAAAAACGCCCAGTGCGTAAAATAGGAGGTAGATTAGTGGGCCTCGCGTGCCGGTGGGCCGGCCCAATTAGCATACGGGTCGTGCCTGGGCTGCAGGCTGGCACGGCATGGCCCGTATAATAATCGTGCCTAAGCGGGCCGGGTCGTGCCAGAAACGATTAGGATGGGCCGTGCCGTGCCGGGCCGGGCCGTTTGGCCAGCTATACTGATAGGCATGCCAGCCGGCCACACAGGCGTATGTGCATGCATATGTACCCGGCCAGGCACAGCCGGACATTCATGTGCACCTGGCCAAGCATGCATGCATGTATCAGGTGAATCCATACACAGTTTTTCTTCTTCTGCCGGCAGCATCTCTTGACTTTTCTTTCTCCCTCGGCCGACCTCTTTTCACTTCTTTTTTTCTTTTTTTTCTGCAAGCGCACCCGGCCACTTTCTTTTCTTCAGAGCGGGGCATGGCCGAAGCGGAGTAGGGGAAAGAGTGCTCGCGCGCGGGACTTGCTGGCGGCGAGGCAGCCGCGGGGATGCCGGAGCAGGCGGGCGTGGGACCCGGCCATGGGGGAAGCTAGAGCCGGCCACGGGCAGAGCCGGAACCGGCGGGCGCGACCCGGCCACGGGGAAACCGAAGACGGTAGCGGCAACGGCCGGCCGCGCGGGGGCGGCGTGGGTGACCCGGAGCCGACGGGCGCGGCGGGGTCGAGCTGCCAAGCGCGTGGAGGCGCAGGACGCCGAGGCCGGGTTGGAGCACCCGGCCTCGGGCAGAGGCAAAGCCGGCGAGAGGGTTGGGGCGGAGCCGGCACGCGCGACCCGGCCACTGGTGGAGGCGGAGCCGGCGAGCAGTGAGCCGGCCGGCCGGCGACGAGGACCCAAGGCGGGGGCGGTTGAAGACGACGGGGCTGGGCCGATGTGGCGGGCGCGGCCCAGCCATGGCGGAAGCGACCCGGCCACAGCGGGGGCAGCAGTAGGGTGAGGCGCGGCGCGAAGCCGGGACCAGAGCCGGCGGGAGGCGGAGCCGGCGGGAGGCGGAGCCGGCGAGCGGTGAGCCGGCAGGAGGCCAGGTGGCAGGAGGAGCTAGCGAGGGCGAAGTCGGGCAGGCCGGGTTGCAGGGAAACCGGCCAGCGCGGGAGCCGGCCGAAGCGGAGGAGCAGCAGGCGGGAGGCCGGGAAGCGGGGCGAGCCAGACCCGTCCAATCTCGGGGCGGCGTCGGGCGGAGTCGGACGTGGCCGTCTTGGGGAGGCGGCCAGGAGCCAGCTTGGGGAGGCGGCCAGGAGCCGCTCGGGGACGGCGAAGCCAGCGAACGGCGAGCCGGCCCGGCGCACGGGTGGGAGGCAGAGCCGGAGCGACGCGGTCGTCCAAGGACGAGGTCGAGGCCGCGCCAGCGAGCGGCTGCGCGGTAGCCGGGGCTGGCCGAGGCCGCGCTTGCCAGCGGGCACACGGAAACCGGAGCCGGCCTAGGCGGGGCGACGCGGGCGCGCAGAGCCGGCGATGAGGAGTGGCCAGACGGCGCGCGGGAGGCTGGCGGAGCCGGATCCAGCAGTGGCCGGCGCGCGCGGACCTGGCAGAGGAGCGGTGGCGACGCGGGAGGACGCCGGCTAAGTGACGCACAGGGGCATTGAGGTGACCTCGACCATGATGGTGGAGCGGAGAAACACGACGCGTGCGAGGCAGGAGAAGATGGAGCGAGCACCAGAGCTCGAGCAACGCTTGGCGTAGCAGCGGGGCCGTGGCCGGCGCAGCTCGAAGGCGACCGAAGCAGGGACTTAGCGCGTCTAGAAAACAGCCGGCGTGTGCAGACGCGGAGCAGCCAGCACGGGCGGTGCTGGGGAGCAGCAGAGCGGCGCGTAGAGGCAGGGCCGCAACAATGTGCGGCCGCAGGAAGGGAGCCGAGGGTGGCTGCATTGCTGGAGTCCGGGCAGCGCCCGACTCGCATCCGGTCAACGTACGGGCACACAATGGATATTATTTGGCTATTATCTTGCCAATATCTGGCTTTGGATCTGGGTTCTGTATGGGTAGTGTATGAATGGTTTGACCATTGTTCACTAGCATCTAGCTAGCTCGCAAAGATGGCATGTGAAGAAGCTAATGCGCGTTCCTGCTAGAGCAAAGGCGTAACACAGAGAGGAGCAAATGCGAGCGGCGCGTGGATGGCCACGGCTGACCGAAACGAGGCCCCGCGCGCGGCACGCGCGCGGATGGACGATCGGCGTTGCGGTGGTGGTGAACAAGGCAAGGCCAATGGCGCGTTCACACCGCCCCTCACGGCCATTCCGGGGGCATGTCGATGTCGAGCCCCCGACCGCTATCAGAGAGGCGGCGCGACGCCGCGATGATGAAGACGAAGAGGCCGATGGCGAGGATGCGCCGCCCCTCGCGACTGCTCTGAGGGCGCGTTGACGTCGGGCCCCCGAGCGCTACCGGAGAGACGACGGCGACGCCGCAGTGATGACGAAAGTAGTCCCGCCCGGACTATAAAACCAGCAGCATGGTAGCATAGTAGTAGTACCACCCCTTGGTGGGCGCCAACTGTCGTGGTATTCTCACGGGGGGCTTGCGAGTCGACAGATGCCACAAGGGCTTAGTGTGAGGGTAAGACTGCTGCTGATAGGACCGGGAGCGGGTATGCGAGTAGCACGCGGTGGTTTACCCAGCTTCGGAGCTCTCCGGAGAGATAATACTCCTACTACTGCATGTCTGAGTGTATGTGGCATATCTTAGTACAGAGTGCTCCTAGAGTTGTATCCTTGGTCAGTGCCATAGGCATCTGACTTTGTATATGCGGATGGCCGGATGAACATGCGCACTCTAGTGGCCGAATGGCACTTGGTCGTGGATGTGTGCGTGAGCATGTGTGTGCCCATCAGAGTCCATCCTCTGGATGGATGGATGTGTGCCTTTATATAGGCATCGCTAGCTTACTATCTAAGCTATGTGGTGGTATGGGAGCAAGGCATGGTGGAGTGTCATGCTTGTCCCCTGGGTCATTTCATGAATAGTGCCAGGGGACAAGTGACACTATACATGATGGCTGAGATGACATGTGAATAGTGCTCGGGTATGATCGTCTCGTCGGTGTCTTGTCGGTGCCGCTTCGGACTGCATTCGGCAGCCGGCTGGTTGGCGCTGTCGGTCAGCTAGCAGCCGGCCGGGCAGCCGGTCGGGTGGAGCAGTCGGACGGGGAGCCAGCAGGAGCAGCCGGGCAGTCGGACTGAGGGGCTTTGCTAGCCCCGATGTCTTGAATTATTGTCTCGCCGTCTTCGGGGTATCCGTTCCAATTACTCCGACAAACAATTTTTAAACTTTACATATACTTTTAAGAGTAAATAATTATTTTTATAACATGATTTTTTAAATAATACATAAATATTTTAAAAAATACATTTAAACATTTTAAAAGTAAGTTATTTTTGCAAGCGAGATATTTTTAAGACAAGAACATTCTAACTTTGTTTTTGTTACTATACAATAATATACATAAGTAAAAAAATTCTAACAACAAAAAAAACTTGTGTAAGGGCCATGTAATGAGAAAAAAACTAACATTCTCAAAAATGATCACGCGAATATTATTTACAAGCATGAATATTTTGAAATTTAGATTAAAATTTTGAAATTATAAACTTTTCAATATTTCAAAATTATTTTATTAAATATGTGAATGCTTTTAATAATTATGAAAACATTTAATATTTTTTAAGTATTATTTTAATTACATTAATATGTAAAACTACATGTACATTTATTTATTATTGTGATTACAGTTTAGTGTATATATTTTTGTAATATATAAAAAAGTTAAACAACTAATATTTGAAAAATGGGCCGCACTGCCAGTGGCCCCTTTAACTCCATGGGCGCCTAACTAAATAAATAATTGTGTTCCATAGTCAACAGGAAACTTATCTGGCTGAGGAGGTTAGCGCAGGCAATCCTCTACGCGAGGTAGCCAGTTTAAATATTTGCGCCATTTTTTTGTTTATTTCTCAAGTACGCTGACAGGTGGAACGGATGATCATTGAGACATATACACTACATGTCAGTCTGTTCCGACACTGCATGTGGGACTCGCACCACGGTGGCATGTCTAGACAGCAATACATACATATCTAGATGTGATTTGAACCGTATATGCACCGTACTGCGAAGTTTTAGAACCAATTCGGTGTATTTTTCAAGTTCGGGCACCAAAGTGAACATCGATGACAAGTTTAAGCACCACTTGTGTTATTACCTCATGAGAATATTGCATACCAACATGCTGGATGGATACTTCGGGGTTTACCACATGTCACTCCATAAATGGATGTGAATACAGGTGACTTACGAGTATGAATGAAACGTATGTCTCAGTAGCGATAGTTCGAGACTGGGATTTGCTCCTCTCATGATAGATACTCTGCGGGCTCATTCGGTGTTAAAATATCATTATCGTCTAGCTAGACACTTGTGATTATGATCACGGGATACCGGAACATGGACACGACTAAAGAGAACAACATCGGTAACAAGGATAACCGATATAGTGATCAAGGAGTTGAACACAAGAATATCGATAACCTCTCCTCGGGTTTTTATAAACGTGTAGCAAAGTAAAGTGAATCGTATTCATAAACAAAGGTTCGCTTGAGAACTTCGTGAATATGCGGGAGTTAATAAGGGTGTCCAAATCCTAATGTTAACTATTGACCAAAAGGGGTTTCTGGGTCAAGTCCGCTAATTTTCGAACTTGCAGGGTCACACGCTTAACGGGTTCTAGTCCTAATTACTCGAGAAACGATAAATGAGTTAATAGAGCATAAAAAGAGTTTTGGATATTGTTGAAAGTGTTTCGGATGGTTCTGGGAATTCCTGAAAGGTATAACATGATTTCAGACAGTCATGATCTATATATGGAAAGTTTTCGGGGTCATCAGAATGGGTTCCAGAGACACTTGGAGAATCCTAGATTTTATTTGTGGAAGAAAGTTGTGAAGGACCATCATGAGATGATGACCCATAGTGGACCCTGAGGAGCCAACGGGGGTCCCACATGGCAAAGGCGGGCCCTGGGCTGAATTGGATAGGGAGGGAAACCTTCCCTCTTCCACCAAGTGGAAGAGGAGAAGGATTCGCCCTCCTTGGTTGCGCCTCTCCTCCTCTCCCATCTATATATATGCAGGGAGGCATCCCTCTTGAGATACATCAAATCAGAGGGCCTCTCTCTGCATAGCTCCACGCTCTCTAGGTGTAATTGGCCTAAGTGTTTGGGTTCCTAATTAGACGGGCTCTAATGTCGGTACAATTGGTCCAAGTGAATTAGATGAGAATCGCCACTAGGCTTTATCTCTCTCTAGTTTTCTCGTGGTTTCTCTTCCTGTACATTGAAGCTCTGTTAGACTACTACCACAAAACACGTGGATACCTCGGAGGGGTTGTCTACTTCGACTCTCGTCTTGGAGAAATCTTCAAGAGGCTGGGAGGTGTACTGCGAGAATCGGGAGGATCATTAAGCTACACCGACACGTCAATGCTTCTGCTACTCTGCACCATCGGTGAGTTTGATTGTTACCGCCATATTCATAGTGATCCTGGTTGTGACTGCCTAGCATAAATTTTTTGTTGCATAGTATGTTTCCCTACAAGTACTACATGTATCATGTTTATATCATAAGGATCATAGTACAAGCCACATACATACCGATCTAGTTAAACTGAATAGATATTAGAATGTTAGCCTTTGCACAAAGGAACACCATCCAATAAGTAAGATCAAATAATCCTCATAGCATGACTCTAATGTCCGTCACCTATCTCTGGCACCACCATAGGAGCCACCAAAGGAAAAAATCATGGATCACCTCTACAGCCGAGCTCGACGTGGCTCTATCCCTAATATGCAGCTTTGCGAACCTCCATTGCTGTTGAAGGAATCAAACCAACGAAATAACCCGAACACGCCATGCAACTTCATATCTGACACTCCCACGGGACTAAGAAGTGGGAGGAGGAAACAATACCTGCCATCCATGAACCAAGAACCCGGCACACGATCCATCATCTTCCAGATGCCGCCAATGCAGACCACAATCTACATCCACTCCTGGACTACTTCCCATGCTCCATGCCAGTGCTGGAGAAAACATCATCACTACGGTCGAGATCGACAACAGAGGTCGACCACGAGGATGCGGCCACCACTGTACCATCCTTGCTTGAGCAGACTAATTTCCAAATCCATCTCCAACCAAAGGATTGATCGCCTGATCGGAGTAGGATCTTAAGAAACTTTATTCAGCGCTGCCATCGCCGCCGCCAAAGTAAATATGATGAACAACCTAAAAACCTAAACTACGAGAGACTAAAAATGATTCGGTGATGATACGTCTCCAACATATCTACAATTTTTGATGTTCCATGCTATTATATTATCTATTTTGGGTGTTTAATAGGCATTTATATGCTATTTAATATTATTTTTGGGACTAACCTATTAACCGAGGGCCCAGTACCAGTTTCTGTTATTTTTTTGCCTATTTTAGAGTTTCGTAGAAAAGGAATACCAAACGGAGTCCAAACGGAATGAAACCCTCGCGATGATCTTTCTTGGACCCAAAGCAAACCAGAATACTTGGAGATGAATTCGGAGACGCAACGAGGCGGCCACAAGGCAGGAGAGCGCGCCCCCTACCTTGTGGGCCCCTCGTAGCTCCCCTGACCTAGTTCCTTCGTCTATATATACTCTTATACCCCGAAAACATCCAGGAGAGCCAAGAAAACCACTTTTCCACCGTCACAACCTTCTGTACCCGTGAGATCCCATCTAGGGACCTTTTCCGGTGTCCTGCCGGAGGGGGATTCGATCATGGAGCGATTCTACATCAACACCATTACCTCTCCGATGAAGCGTGAGTAGTTTACCACAGACCTTTGGGTCCATAGTTATTAGCTAGATGGCTTCTTCTCTATCTTTGATTCTCAATACCATGTTCTGCTTGATGTTCTTGGAGATCTATTCGATGTAATATTTTTTTGCAGTGTGTTTGCTGAGATCTGATGAATTGTGAATTTGTGATCAGATTATCTATGAATATTATTTGGTTCGTCTCTGAATTCTTATACGCATGATTCGATATCTTAGCAGGTCGCTTCGAATTATCGATTCAGTTTGGACTACTAGATTGATCTTTCTTGCAATGGGAGAAGTGCTTAGCTTTGGGTTCAATATTGTGGTGTCCTTTCCCAGTGAAAGTGGGGGCAGCAAGGCACATATTGTATTGTTGCCATTGAGGATAAAAGATGTGGTTTTCATCATATTTCTTGAGTTAATTCATATACATCATGTCATCTTACTTAATGCGTTACTCCGTTCTTTATGAACTTTATACTCTAGATACATGCTCGATAGCGGTCGATGTGTGGAGTAGTAGTAGTATATGCAGGCAGGAGTCGGTCTACTTGACACGGACGTGATTCCTATGTTCATGATCATTGCCTTAGATATCTTTATAACTATGCGCTTTTCTATCAATTGCTCGGTTGTAATTTGTTCACCCACCGTAATATTTGCTATCTTGAGAGAAGCGACTAGTGAAACCTATGGCTCCCAGGTCTCTTTTCCATTATATTGAATCTCTTTTCTATTATATTGAATCTCTTTTACATCTTACTAGTTTCCGATCTACTATTTTGCAATCTTTTACTTTTTGATCTATAAACCAAAAATACCAAAAATATTTACTTTACCATCTATCTATCAGATCTCACTTTTGCAAGTTGTTGATTGTTTGTGCAGGTATACCGTGACTTGTGCGTTGTCTCCTACTGGATTGATACCTTGGTTCTCAAAACCGAGGGAAATACTTATGCTACTTTGATGCATCACCCTTTCCTCTTCAAGGGAAAACCAACGCAAGCTCAAGAGCTAGCAAGAAGGATTTCTGGCGCTGTTGCCGGGGAGATCTACATCAGGTCAAGCCATACCAAGTACCCATCATAAACTCTTCTCCCTTGCATTACATTATTGGCCATTCGCTTCTCGTTTTGCTCTCCCCCACTTCTAAAACAATTTTAGAAAAACTTTGCCTTATCTTCGCCCTTCTTCTGTTTGATCTTTGATCGCTTGTGTTACCATGTGCCTTCATTTTGCTTGCATCTTCGCTTGCTAAAAGTTTATAGATCCTCATCCACTTGCTAATATTTTTAAGAGATCCAATTATGATGAACCAATTTCTAGTGAGTTTTGTGCACTAAATTATCATTCTGAAGTGATGAAGAACTTTATGAAGAGATTCACGATAGCTCCTTGAATAAAAAGTATGATTGCAATGATTTTACTATAAATTCTATTGATGTCAATTATTCTAAAAATATGCAAAACCCTAAGCATGGGGATGCTAGTTTTGCTATGTCTACTACTTGTTGCAATGATCATGATTGGGGTGATTATTTTTATGATCTTTAAAATTTATTTAAGCCCCATGATGAATATGAGATTGATAATAGTGTTTGCAATATTATTGAAAGTGGGTTTGGAAGAGTGTCAACTTTAGATCCCACATATTTGGATAATGTTCAATCTTATGAAATTCTTGATAAAAGTGGGTTTAGAGAGGTCATAACTTTATTTAATGTTAATCCCACTATTTTGGAAGAGTGTCAACTTTGCATGCATGTGGATCATCTTGAGAATATGTTATGTGATAGCTATATTGTTGAATTTGCTTATGATCCTACATGTAATTATTATTAGAGAGGAAAATATGGTTGTAGAAATTTTCATCTTACTAAATTACCTCTCTTCATGTTGAGATTGCTATCGTCTCTTTCTTCTTCCTTGCATATGCTAGTTTTTGCTTGCCTTGATTTGTTTGCTTATAAAAAGCCTATGCATAGGAAGTATTTTAGACTTGGATGTGTTTGTCATGTGTTTTATGATGCTCTCTTTGTGCTTCAATTCTTCTCTTTTATGTGAGCATCATTAAATTTATCAATGCCTAGCTAAGGGCGATAAACAATAGGGCTTGTTGGGAGCCAACCCAATTTTATTTTTGTTCATTGCTTTTTTCTCCTTTTTAGTAAGAAATAATTCATCTAGCCTCTGGTTAGATGTGCCAAGTAGAACCTTTGGGAAGAATTGGGTGAAAGTTGATTTGATCTTGCTGAAAAACAGAAACTTTTGCGCTCACGAGATTATTTTTCATTTTTAGCAGAAGAGTGCTTTTGAGTTAATTATTTTTGAAGAAGATTAATAGAAAGATTACTCATGTCCACCAATTTATTTCAGAATTTTTGGAGTTGCATAAGTATTCGAGAGTTATAGATTACTACAGACTGTTATGTTTTTGACAAATTCTGTTTTTTGCATGTTGTTTGCTTATTTTGATGAATCTATGGGTAGTATCGGGGGTATGAATGATGGAGAAGTTGGAATACAGTATATATTACACCAATATAAATAAATAATGAGTTTTCAAAAGTATCTTAAAGTGGTGATTTATTTTCTTATACTAACGGAGCTCATGAAATTTTCTGTCAAGTTTTGTGTTGTGAAGTTTTCAAGTTTTGGGTAAGAATTTGATGGAATGTGGAATAAGGAGTGGCAAGAGCCTAAGCTTGGGGATTCCCAAGGCCCACCAAGGTAATATTCAAGGACAACCAAAAGCCTAAGCTTGGGGATGCCCCGGAAGGCATCCCCTCTTTCGTCTTCGTCTATCGGTAACTTTACTTGAGGCTATATTTTTATTCACCACAAGATATGTGTTTTGCTTGGAGCGTATTGTATGATTTGAGTCTTTACCTTTTAGTTTATGACAATCATCCTTGATGTACACACCTTGATACACACATGAATCCTGATTTATTAGAATACTCTATGTGCTTCACTTATATCTTTTGAGCTAAGCAATATTGCTCTAGTGCTTCACTTATATCTTTTTAGAGCACGGTGGTGGCTTTATTTTATAGAAATTTTTGAACTCTCATGCTTCACTTATATTATTTTGAGAGTTTTTTTATAAAAACATGGTAATTTGCTTGGGTTATAAAACTAGTCCTAATATGATGGGCATCCAAGATGGATATAATAAAAACTTCCATATAAAGTGCATTGAATACTATGAGAAGTTTGATTCTTTATGATTGGTTTGAGATATTAAGATGGTGATATTAGAGTCATGCTAGTGGAGTAATTGTGAATTTGAGAAATACTTGTGTTGAGGTTTGTGGGTCCCGTAGCATGCACGTATGCTAACCGTTGTGTAACAAATTTTAAGCATGAGGTATCTCTTTGATTGTCATACTTTGTGTGGAGGTCGGGATCGCGCAATGGTTAACTCCTACCAAACCTTCCACGAGGAGCATACGCGTAGTGCTTGGTTTTGATGACTTGTAGATTTTTGCCATAAGTATGTGAGTTCTTTATGACTAATGTTGAGTCGATGGATTATATGCACTCTCACCCTTCCACCATTGCTAGCCTCTCTTGTGCCGCGCAACTTTCGCCGATACCATACACCCACCATTTACCTTCCTCTAAACAGCCACCATACCTACCTATTATGGCATTTCCATAGCCATTCCGAGATATATTGCCATGCAACTTTCCACCGTTTTGTTTATTATGACATGCTTCATTATTGTCATATTGCTTTGCATGATCATGTAGTTGACATCGTATTTGTGGCAAAGCCACCGTTCATAATTCTTTGATACATGTCACTCTTGATTCATTGCACATCCCGGTACACCACCGGAGGCATTCACATAGAGTCATATTTTGTTCTAAGCATTGAGTTGTAATTTTTCGAGTAGCAAGTAATAAAACTGTGATGATCATCATCATTAGAGCATTGTCCCATGTGAGGAAATAAAAAAAGAGGCCAAAGAGGCCAATTAATAAAAACAAGAAAAAGAGAGAAGGGGCAATGTTACTATCCTTTTTCCACACTTGTTCTTCGAAATAGCACCATGATCTTCATGATAGAGAGTATCTTATTTTGTCACTATCATATACTAGTGGGAATTTTTCATTATAGAACTTGGCTTGTATATTCCAACGATGGGCTTCCTCAAATGCCCTAGGTTTTCATGAGCAAGCAAGTTGGATGCACACCCACTTAGTTTCTTTTTGATGTTTCATACACTTATAGCTCTAGTGCATCCATTGCATGGCAATCCCTACTCACTCACATTGATATCTATTGATGGGCATCTCCATAGCCCATTGATTCGCCTAGTGGATGTGAGACTATCTCCTCTTTTTGTCTCCTCCACAACCACCATTCTATTCCACCTATAGTGCTATGTCCATGGCTCATACTCATGTATTGCGTGAAAGTTGAAAAAGTTTGAGAATACTAAAGTATGAAACAATTGCTTGGCTGAAACCGGGGATGTGCATGATTTGAATATTTTGTGTGACATAGATGGAGCATAGCCAAACTATATGATTTTCTAGGGATAAGCTTTCTTTGGACATGTTATTTTGAGAAGACATAATTGCATTGTTAGTATGCTTGAAGTATTATTATTTTTATGTCAATATTAAACTTTTGTTTTGAGTCTTTCGGATCTGAACATCCGTGCCACAATAAAGACAATTACATGGATAAATATGTTAGGTAGCATTGCACATCAAAAATTTAGTTTTTATCATTTACCTACTCGAGGACGAGCAGGAACTAAGCTTGGGGATGCTTGATACGTCTCCAACATATCTATAATTCTAGATTGTTGATGTCTACTACGAAACCTTCTTCTTGTAGACGTTGTTGAGCCTCCAAGAGCAGAGGTTTGTAGGACTGTAGCAAATTTCCATCAAGTGGAAGAACTAAGGTTTATCAATCCGTGGGAGGCATAGGTTGAAGATGGTCTCTCTCAAGCAGCCCTGCAACCAAATAACAAAGAGTCTCTTGTGTCCCCAACACACCCAATACAATGGTAAATTGTATAGGTGCACTAGTTCGGTGAATAGATGGTGATACAAGTGCAATGTGGATGGTAGATATAGGTATTTGTAATCTGAAATATAAAAACAGCAAGGTAACTAATGATAAAAGTGAGCACAAACGATATTCCAATGCGTTGAAACAAGGCCTAAGGTTCATACTTTCACTAGTGCAAGTTCTCTCAACAATAATAACATAACTGGATCATATAACTATCCCTCAACATGCAACAAAGAGTCACTCCAAAGTCACTAATAGCAGAGAACAAACGAAGAGATTATTGCAGGGTACGAAACCACCTCAAAGTTATCCTTTCTGATCGATCTATTCAAGAGTCCGTAGTAAAATAACATGAAGCTATTATTTCCGTTCGATCTATCATAGAGTTCGTACTAGAATAACACCTTAAGACACAAATCAACCAAAACCCTAATGTCACCTAGATACTCCAATGTCACCTTAAGTATCCGTGGGCATGATTATACGATATGCATCACACAATCTCAGATTCATCTATTCAACCAACACATAGTACTTCAAAGAGTGCCCCAAAGTTTCTACCGAAGAGTCAAGACGAAAACGTTTGCCAACCCCTATGCATAAGTTCACAAGGTCACTGAACCCGCAAGTTGATCACGAAAACATACATCAAGTAGATCACGTGAATATCCCATTGTCACCACAGATAAGCACATGCAAGACATACATAAAATGTTCTCAAATCCTTAAAGACTCAATCCGATAAGATAACTTCAAAGGGAAAACTCAATCCATTACAAGAGAGTAGAGGGGGAGATACATCATAAGATCCAACAATAATAGCAAAGCTCGCGATACATCAAGGTCGTGTCGAATCAAGAACACGAGATAGAGATCAAACACATAGCTACTGGTACATACCCTCATCCCCGAGGGTGAACTACTCCCTCCTCGTCATGGAGAGCGCCGGGATGATGAAGATGGCCACCGGTAAGGGATCCCCCCTCCGGCAGGGTGCCGGAACAGGATCCCGATTGCTTTTTGGTGGCTATAGAAGCTTGCGACAGTGGAACTCCCAATCTATTGTGCTCCTGGATGTTTTCGGGGTATATGAGTATATATAGGAGGAAGAAGTAGGTCGGCGGAGCTGCAAGGGGCCCACGAGGGTGGGGGCGCGCCCAGGGGGCAGGCACACCTCCCTGCCTCGTGGCCTCCTCGCTTCCTTCCTGACATCCATTCCAAGTCCTCTGGGTCACGTTTGTTCCAAAAATGATTCTCCCGAAGGTTTCATTCCGTTTGGACTCCGTTTGATATTCCTTTTCTACGAAACACTGAAATAGGCAAAAAAACAGCAATTTGCACTGGGCCTCTGGTTAATAGGTTAGTCCCAAAAATAATATAAAAGTCCATAATAAGGCCCATTAAACATCCAAAACAAATAATATAGTAGCATGGAACAATCAAAAATTAAAGATACGTTGGAGACGTCAAGCATCCCCAAGCTTAATTCCTGCTCGTCCTCAAGTAGGTAAATGATAAAACATATTTTTTATGTGGAATGCTACCTAACATATTTATCCATGTAATTATCTTTATTGTGGAATGAATATTCAGATCCAAAATATTCAAGATACAAGTTTAATATTGACATAAAAATACTAATACTGCAAGCATGCTAACCAAGCAGTTTATGTCTTATCAAAATAACATAGCCAAAAATCTTATCCCTACAAAATCATATAGTTTGGCCATGCTTCATTTTCGTCACACAAAATGCTTCCATCATGCACAACCCTAGTTTCAGCCAAGCAGTTGGTTCATACTTTAGCCTTTTCAAACTTTTTCAATTTTCACGCAATACATGAGCGTGAGCCATAGACATAGCACTATAGGTGGAAAAGAGTGGTGGTTGTGGAGAAGACAAAAAGGAGGAAGATGGTCTCACATCAACTAGGCGTATCGATGGGCTATGGAGATGCCCATCAATAGATATCAATGTGAGTGAGTAGGGATTGCCCTGCAACAGATGCACTAAAGCTATAAATGTTTGAAAGCTCAACAAAAGAAACTAAGTGGGTGTGCATCCAACTTGCTTGCTCATGAAGACCTAGGGCATTTTGAGGAAGTCCATCATTGGAATACACAAGCCAAGTTCTATAATGAAAAATTCCCACTAGTTGATGAAAGTGACAACATAGGAGACTCTCTATCATGAAGATCATGGTGCTACTTTGAAGCACAAGTGTGGTAAAAGGATAGTAGCATTTCCCCTTCTCTATTTTTCTCTTTTTTTTGTTTTTTTGTTGTTTTCATTTTTTGGGCCTTGTCTTTTTTTTGGCCTCTTTTTATTTATTTATTTTTCGTCCAGAGTCTCATCCCGACTTGTGGGGGAATCGTAGTCTCCATCATCCTTTCCTCACTTGGGACAATGCTCTAATAATGAAGATCATCACACTTCTATTTATTTCCAACTAAAGAATTACAACTCGTTACTTAGAACAAGATATGACTCTATATGAATGCCTTCGGTGGTGTACCAGGATATGCAATGAATCAAGAGCGACATGTATGAAAGAATTATATAGGTGTCTTT
This sequence comes from Triticum aestivum, assembly GCF_018294505.1. Classification (NCBI taxonomy): domain Eukaryota; kingdom Viridiplantae; phylum Streptophyta; class Magnoliopsida; order Poales; family Poaceae; genus Triticum; species Triticum aestivum. The sequence continues at coordinate 154,848,946 of NC_057804.1, forward strand.
TACATGATTACGCAAAAGCAATATGACAATGATGGAGTGTGTCATAATAAACGAAACAGTGGAAAGTTGCATGGCAATATATCTCGGAATGGCTATGGAAATGCCATGATAGGTAGGTATGATGGATGTTTTGAGGAAGATATAAGGAGGTTTATGTGTGATAGAGCGTATCGTATCACGGGGTTTGGATGCACCGGCGAAGTTTGCACCAACTCTGAAGGTGAGAAAGGGCAATGTACGGTACCGTTGAGGCTAGCAAATTGCGGAAGGGTAATAGTGCGTATAATCCATGGACTCAAATTAGTCATAAAGAACTCATATACTTATCCTATATACTTAAGAAGTTCACCCCCACTACTTGATTTATCTCAACATGCAGCATAGCCAAGTCATCATCCATTAACATCCAGCCACGTCACACCTCATGTATTCTCACTCAAGACAATGCCAGGTTTTTTTACATATAAAAAGGTTTTTCTTCTCTGTGTAATCTTCCTATAATAATTTCTACAATGCTACATGGCACGTAATTGTAACTCTTAACATGCAACGTTTCATTACAAGCGTCCGACTGTACACCTGCCTTCTCTTGGTTTCCACTTCCAGCCGTAACGCACGGACATACCACTTCATCATTGGAAAAAACACAAAACAATCGACCCCTCTGTTACCCACAAAAAAAGACACCAATTTTCTCCCCCGCTATGGAGGCTGGGAGCCGATCTCTGCATTAGGGAACTGCTGCTCTCCTGGGGGGCTCTCTGGGATTCTCCTTGCCGGCGTATTTCCATGCGTGCGCTGGTCCTCCACTCCCTGTGTTTGCCTCCGTCATGACTAGGTAGCTGCACAGCCATTGGGGAGGTCGATGTCGGCTGGTTCCAGCAGAATCAGATCGGCGGCTGGTGGGTTTCTAATCTGAAGTTGGCTTTCTTTTCATCCTCGAAGGAACTCGATCATTGGTGCATCGCTGCGCATAGCCTCAGCCATGGCGTGGAGGTATTTGTTTTCTGCCTCGAGGGAACACCCGGTGTACCGATGAGTCCACCGGGTCACGATGTCATCTAATTTTCGTTTTTTTTCCTTTTCATCATGGCAGGAACACATTGGTGTGCCGCCAGGCAAGGCCTCAACCATGGCGTGGAGGGTTTCTCTTTTTGGCCTAGAAGGAACTCCCATACAGGAGTCCACAGGATCACCGTGTCATTCAATTTTCAACAGAACATTGCTCCTCTCCATCTCCTATATAGTCAAGACGCTTCTCCATGCAATAGAAACAATCAATACAGCGATTCTGACATGTAACCGACGAGGCGAGAGAGTAGTCAACTTCCTATAATATATCTTGCTCACCACATCCATGCCAAAATAACGTTGTTCTACTATACCCAGGCAAGCTGCTGTTACCTTTTCTTCCTGCCTCCCATTCTGTGGTGGCCACCCACCCCGGTAGTGTGCGTGCCTTCATGGTTCATTCCCGAGTCCCGCCGCACCGTCTGCTGTACTGCCATGTTGTACACTCACTGGTCCAGGTTACCAACTCTCCGTCTTTTCACATAGACTTCACGGAGATGCACTTTCACTTGGACATAAGGTAACAAATATCTTTGTTCATTATACATTGTTTGATTGCTAATATATGTCTTTGTTTTTCTCATGATTTTTTTACCCATTACTAAAGTGTAATGGTGTAATGCTTACCAAGATTTAATTTTGTTTCCTTCACAATTAGGCCTTTCAACTTTACTGCCTTAGTTGCTCATTATTTTCCGTCATATTGATTGATATCCCTCCCTCTGAATTTAGAACTACGAGATGATGTATCTAACAAAAAAACAGCGCGAGTTTACAAATTGCTCCATTGAACAGGTTAGTTACAGAAGTGATCTTCCCAACATGTTATCATATAAGTGTCGCGACTTCAATCCATCGGTTGGTATGCCTTTGCAAAGTTAGGATAGATATATAGAAACATCAGAATTCAACATCTATAGTTCTATACATATCTTAAACATGTTATGATTTTTTTGGAAGTCGAATTTTTTTTGGATTTTACCTCTTCATGGCACACATATAAGGTAGATTCATATTAACCGAGTCATGAAATGATTCACCGATCTGGCCGAATAAGTTATTTCATGCAGTAAAAATATGTTCTTCCTTTTCTCTATTAATAGTTTGTATGCATTTAATCTTGCAAGATGCATCCTCCATGCCCATTTGGAGGAGGTATATTAGTTTATTACCAAGGCAATCTATTTATTGCCATTCATCTTTACGATTGTATTTTTCTTTGTTTCCTTCATATTTATTACAAAATGCACCCTATTTCTCCCTTTGGCGAACTTTCTTGCACTTATTTATTCTTTGCAGAATGTGGCAATTGAGAATAATATATATATTTGGTCATTGCTTATCGAAGAACCTCTAAACCGTTTCAAGATGCTAAGGTTAGCTTTCAATTTTAGAGATTTGTTTCTTTAGTACTATATATGGTTTAGTGGTCACATGCTATAATTTCTTGATCTACTATTGGTTTCACAACTAAATTTATGTTTAGTTTGCATCCAAGCAGTGGGAACACGATGCCCATTGACACTCATAATCTATGATAGTTACCATGTCTGATGTGCAAGAGGTAACTCATCCATCATTTGTTCGTGAGTCCCCTTAACTAAGGTGATAACTTTTTCCACTGATTTGTTGGAGATTCTTTGTGCAAATTAGTGCAGTTGTTTTGATGCTTTAGGATATGTCATGTTTCAGAGCCAAAACAAATTTCAGTTAGTGTTACTATAAAAAATGTTTCACTTTGTTTTTTTATAATATTTCCATAAGATACATATGCTGGTGGTTATCAAGTGTATTCCTCATTTTCTGTCATATGCTGCCATTTCAAGATGTCAATTTTGTCATGCGGTTCCAGATTAATTGCGGTGGTTATTTGTATTGATTCCAATTTCCTAACCAAACATAGTTCCCGTTTAAAGATACTTCGATAAAATGTGGCTTTCACATTCATGAGGATGGTTATGAAATGCAAAGGATCAACACAATCAATTATCACAAAAATATATTTCAATCAGTTCCCGCCGCAACGCGCGGGGTATCATCTAGTTTCAAAAGTTAATTAGCCCTTGAAGCAAAGTACCACTACACATGCTCCTAGGGGAACGGTTGGTAGGAGTTAACCATCGCGCGATCCCGACCTCCACTCATAAGGAAGGCAATCAAAGAACACCCCATGCTTCAAATTTGTCACACAACGTTCACCATACAAGCATGCTACGGGACTTGCCAACTTTAACACAAGTATTTCTCAATTTCATAATTACCCAACTAGCATGACTCTAACATTACCACTTTTATATCTCAAAACAATTATCATGTATCAAATTTATCATAGTGTTTAATGCACTCCATATGAAAGTTTTTATTATATCCTTCTTGGATGCCCATCATATTAGGACTAATTTTATAACCAAAGAAAATTACCATGCTGTTTGAGACTCTCAAAATAATATAAGTGAAGCATGAGAGTTCATCTATTTCTTCAAAATAAAACCAACACCGTGCTCTAAAAAGATATAAGTGAAGCACTAGAGCAAATGACAAACAACTTTGAAAGATATAAGTGAAGATCAATGAGTAGTCGAATAATTTTGCAACTATGTGAAGACTCTCTAACATTTAAGAATTTAAGATCTTGGGATATTATTCAAACAGCAAGCAAAACAAAATAGAACAAAATGACGCTCCAAGCAAAACACATATCATGTGGTGAATAAAAATATAGCTCCAAGTAAACTTAGCGATGAATGAAGACGAAAGAGGGGATGCCATCCGGGCCATCCCCAAGATTAGGATCTTGGTTTTCCTTGAATATTACCTTGGGGTGCCTTGGGCATCCCCAAGCTTAGGCTCTTGCCACTCCTTATTCCATAGTCCATCGAATCTTTACCCAAAACTTGAAAACTTCACAACACAAAACTTAACAGAAAACTCGTAAGCTCCGTTAGTATAAGAAAATAAATCACCACTTATGTACTGTTATGAACTCATTCTAAATTCATATTTGTGTAATATCTACTGTATTCCAACTTCTCTATGGTTCATACCCTCTGATATTACTCATAGATTCATCAAAATAAGCAAACAACACATAGAAAATAGAATCTGTCAGAAACAGAACAGTCTGTACTAATCTGTAACTCTAGAATACCTATGTAACTCCAAAAATCCTAAACAATTAGGAAAACCTGGGAACTTTGTTTGAAAATCCATATCAGAAAGAATCAGATCAAAAACAAGTTTCTGTGAATTATCAAAACTACTTTACTGGGCGCAAAAGTTTCTGATTTTCAGCAGGATCAACACAACTATCACCGTAAGCTATCCTAAACGTCTTACTTGGCAATTTATTGAAACAAAAGCTATAAAACATGATTACTACATTAGCATAATCATGTGGAAACACAAAAACAGTACTAGTAAATATCGGGTTGTCTCCCAACAAGCGCTTTTCTTTAATGCCTTTCTAGCTAGGCATGATGATGACAATGATGCTCACATAAAAGATAAGAATTGAAACATAACGGGAGCATCAAGAAGCATATGACTAGCACATTTAAGCCTAACCCACTTCCTATGCATAGGGATTTTGTGAGCAAACAACTTATGGGCACAAGAATCAACTAGCATAGGAAGGTAAAACAAGCAAAGCTTCAAGATTTTCAGCACATAGAGAGGAAACTTGATATTATTGCAATTCCTACAAGCATATGTTCCTCCCTCATAATAATTTTCAGTAGCATCATTAATGAATTCAACAATATAACCATCACATAAAGCATTATTTTCATGATGCACAAGCATATAAATTTTACTACTCTCCACATAAGCAAACTTCTTTTCATTAATAGTAGTGGGAGCAAACTCAACAAAATAACTATCATGTGAAGCATAATCCAATTGAAAATTAAAATCATGATGACAAGTTTCAAGGTTATGTTTATTCTTTATGGCATACGTATCATCACAATAATCATCGTAAATAGGAGGCATGCTTTCATCATAATAAATTTTTTCATCAAAACTTGGGGGACAAAAATATCATATTCATCAAACATAGCATCCCCAAGCTTGTGGCTTTGCATATCATTAGCATCATGGGTATTCAAAGTATTCATACTAACAACACTGCAATCATGCTCATCATTCACATATGTAGTGCCAAACATTTTAATGCATTCTTCCTCTAGCAATTGAGCACAATTTTCCTTTCCATCATTTTCAAGAAAGATACTAAAAAGATGAAGCATATGAGGCACCCTCAATTTCATCATTTTGTAGTTTTCTTTTATAGACTGAACTAGTGATAAAACAAGAAACAAAAAGATTCGATTGCAGGATCTAAAGATATACCTTCAAGCACTCACCTCCCCGGCAACGGCGCCAGAAAAGAGATTGATGTCTACTACACAACCTTTTTCTTGTAGACGTTGTTGGGCCTCCAAGTGTAGAGGTTTGTAGGACAGTAGCAAATTTCCCTCAAGTGGATGACCTAAGGTTTATCAATCCGTGGGAGGCATAGGTTGAAGATGGTCTCTCTCAAGCAGCCCTGCAACCAAATAACAAAGAGTCTCTTGTGTCCCCAACACACCCAATACAATGGTAAATTGTATAAGAGCAATATGGATGGTAGATATATGTATTTGTAATCTGAAAATATAAAAACAGCAAGGTAACTAATGATAAAAGTGAGCACAAATGATATTGCAATGCGTTGAAACAAGGCCTAAGGTTCATACTTTCACTAGTGAAAGTTCTATCAACAATAATAACATAACTGGATCATATAACTATCCCTCAACATGCAACAAAGAGTCACTCCAAAGTCACTAATAGCGGAGAACAAACGAAGAGATTATTGTAGGGTATGAAACCACCTCAAAGTTATCTTTCCTGATCGATCTATTCAAGAGTCCGTAGTAAAATAACACAAATCTATCCTTTCCGTTCGATCTATCATAGAGCTCATACTAGAATAACACCTTAAGACACAAATCAACCAAAACCCTGATGTCACCTAGATACTCCAATGTCACCTCAAGTATCCCTAGGCATGATTATACAATATGCATCACACAATCTCAGATTTATCTATTCAACCAACACAAAGTACTTCAAAGAGTGCCCCAAAGTTTCTACCGAAGAGTCAAGACGAAAACGTGTGCCAACCCCTATGCATAAGTTCACAAGGCCACTAAACCCGCAAGTTGATCACAAAAACGTACATCAAGTAGATCACGTGTATATCCCATTGTCACCACAGATAAGCACATGCAAGACATACATAAAGTGTTCTCAAATCCTTAAAGACTCAATCCGATAAGATAACTTCAAAGGGAAAATTCAATCCATTACAAGAGAGTAGAGGGGGAGAAACATTATAAGATCCAACTATAGTAGCAAAGCTCGCAATACATCAAGATCGTGCCGAATCAAGAACATGAGAGAGTGGGATCAAACACATAGCTACTGGAACATACCCTCAGCCCCGAGGGTGAACTACTCCCTCCTCGTCATGGAGAGCGTAGGGATGATGAAGATGGCCACCGATGAGGGATCCCCCCACCGGCAGGGTGCAGTAACGGGGTCCCAATTGGTTTTTGGTGGCTACAGAGGCTTGCAGCGGCGAAACTCCCAATCTGTTGTGCTCCTGGATGTTTTCAGAGTATATGGGTATATATAGGAGGTCGGTGGAGCTACAAGGTGCCCACTGTGACGCCCGGATAATTAAGCTATAGTAATTCTTGGGTAATGATGCCATGTCATAATTGTTACTATTGCTAGGTCCCACGTTGGCTCAAACCAATTCAAATTTCAAATTTAAAATAAAATCAAACAACAAAAGTTTTTCAAATGACAAAAATAAAATGTTCAAAGTGTGGCAAATATTCCACAACCAATTATGGTGCTGACCCAACAATTTTTGTAAAAATATTTAAATGCTCTTTGTGATTAAAACAGTGATAGTCATATTTAATTAAATGCCTTTCCTAAGATAAAAATTAGCAAACTATTTTTATTTCGGAGTAGAACTTTTTGTGGCTGAGGGTTAAACTAAAACATTAATTTAGATGTTGGTCTCATATTTTATAAAACTAAAATATGCTAATAGTAAATAAAACAGTAAAGAAAAATGAACAAACAAAAAAACACAAAAGAAACCCCCTCCCCTTGGGCCATTTGGCCCAGCTGGCCTCACTGGCCGAGCGAGGTCGGCGCACCTCGCACTGCCTCCCCCCTCCCTGTTCACGGGGGGGATCGTGGGCAGCACCGATGCCCGCCACGACACCGACCATCGCCATGGCGGCCATCTGCCGTCTCCCCGGGGCTATAAGGCGGCCCCGACGCCTTTCCCTCGCGCCCCCGAACACTAGCTACCCCGTTCCCCGCCCCCTGGTCTTCATCGTTCAGATCCACCTGCGATTTCCACCGCCCGCCATGGCCGACCTCGTCCTCGTGCCCACCGAGCTCTCCGGCACCTGAGACCTCGTCCATCTTCTCCGTCGTTGTCCACCACTTCGTCTACGTCCACGAATCAAGATGCAACGCACCGAGTCGAGCGAAATGAGATCTTTTTCCACCTCCGGCCACCGCGGCGCTATCGTCGATTCTGTCGCCCTGTGCTGCTCCTAAACCTCACAACGAGCCTCCTTGTGCTCCTCGGTGAGCCTCTCCATCGGCTCCCCCTCCTTCCCCTTTTTGATTTTTCACCGTACACCGCCCCCCTCACGCCCGTCGCTCCCTGCGGTAGCGCCCTGCTTCCTTCGCTTGGCGCGCCCGCTGCGAGGCCGAACCCTGCGCTGCTCCGCTAAACACCGCGCATCCCGGGCGCCTCTGGCCCCCACCCGGCGACCCATGCGCCCGCTCCGACGCATCCCTGCTGGCCGCTTGCGCCCTGCACGTGCCCACCGCGGGTGACTGCGGCCCCGCTCCGCCGTCGCCGCCCCGCGTCGGCCGCCCTGCACTCACGTCCGCACGCATTGGCCCCTGCCTCTGCTCGCGCCCGCGGTCGCCCGCCCGCTGTGGCCTTCGGCTGCTGCTGCCCGGCGCGACGCCGTGGCTCCCGCTTCCCCCGTGCCGAGCCTGGTGCTCGCTCGGCTCCACCCCTGCCGGACTCTGGCGTCCACCTGGGGCTGTGTGGCCTCTGTCGTGCCGCGCCCTGCCGGCCGCCTCGCCGCTCCGGCCGGCGCCCCGCCCGCCGCTCGGTCGCCTCACCGGTGCCGCTCGCCACCCGGCCGACCTCGCCGTGGCTGTGGCCCCTCCGGCCGTTGTCATGGCTGGCGACCCTGGTGGCTTCGGTCACGGGCGCGCCTGCCCGTTGACCCGTCCCGCTCCGCTGGCCTAATACCACTGCCAGCGGGCCCCTGTTGCCCTGGCCTTTAAAAAATATATAGAAATAATTTAATTAGTTGATTAATTAATTAAATAGTTAATTAGCTTAATTACCTTGGGATTAATTAGCCTAATCACTAGTTTAGTTAACTAAACTGTTATGCTAGGCTAATCAGTGCATGACAGGAGGACCCCACCTCCTGTTGACCAGTCAAACATTGACTGGTCAACTGGGACCCCCTGGCCCACCTATCAGCCTCTGGTACACTTCTGTGTATGCAGAGTTGGGTACCCATAGCTTTTTAACAATTAATTTCGAATTAATATTAATTCCAGAATATTGTTTAAAATTTTGAAAATTAATAGAAATTAAACCATACTCGGATGAAAAAGTTCTCTACATGAAAGTTGCTCAGAATTTCGAGACGAATCCGGATACGCGGTCCGTTTGTCTGCCACACGTCTCTAGCATAGCTAACCTGCAAACTTTCCCCTTCGGTTCATCTGTCTCACAGAAGTCCGAGACCAGGAAAACTTTCCGAATGTTTCCCCCTTTGCTAGTAATGCCTAGCACTATGTTAGAACACGTCTAACACTGCTTATTACTTGCAATGCATATGTTTTGCGTGTATTTATTGTTTCTTCCCCCTCTTCTCTCCGGTAGACTTTGAGACCGCTATTGATGCCCTTGTGATCGACTATGTCGATGACGACCCTTCTTCCGTTTCAGCGGAGCTTCCAGGCAAGCCCCCTCTTTGATCATCCCGATATCGCCCATTCTATTATCTCATGCTTGCATTAGATTTTGCTACTGTTATTGTTTGCTCCTATTCTGATGCATAGCCTGCTTTTGTACCTGCTCATTTTACCTTACCTGCTTATCCTAAACTGCTTAGTATAGGTTGGTTAGAGACCCATGAGTGACCCCAGTACTTGTCCTTGTTGCCCCTGCTTCATCATCGACACCTCGATCGACATGATCGACGACTAGAGCCTGACACCGCACATCACATCACGCTCCTTTAGTTGCTCGACTCTACAGAGCTACTATCGAGTGCCGAGGGTGATCCTTCATAACGCACTCCTGATGATAATTCTGTAGTGTAGCTATTCGGTCGTGGTCATCGAGGGTGATTTCCTCTTTCACTATTCCCGATACGGCTCTGTCGTTCAACACCTCAAGTGTGAACCTCGAGGGTGGTCCCTCTTACGTTCACCTTGATGATTACATTGAGTGGAATCCACCGGGGGTGATTCCTCAAGTTTTCCCCTTGATGTCTGGACACACAGTTACCTTGACTTTACTTGAGACCTTGGTGAAAGTCGGGCGGGCCCGGAGAGCACCCGCAAGATAATGACATGGCACGTCCGGGCATTCTAGGCCCTTGTCGTAAGTCCACGAGACGGGGCGATGGGGTCACTTTCGATCATGAGTCTCTGCTCGTCTCCGCAAGCTAATAATACACTATGGTTTGGGTATTTGTTCTGAGTTGGCCTCTAGCCTTTATGCAGTAACCACCACGCGAGAATAGATATGGGCCTCGACGTCGTGGTATCAGCCGAAGCTTTGTCAGACGTCGAGTTCAGCAGTGCGGCACGGTCGGATCGTGCTGGCCATCCGAGGCGGTGCTGGTATTCACCCTGCGTGCAACGACCCTGAGTGCTGCGGGCGATGGGCCCAAGACCCTGGAGTGCTTAGGATGTAGACCGACAGGGACCTCTCTGCTGAGCCTAGGTAGGGCTGCAATGTGTTGATCTTCCGAGGGCGGGCATTGACCCCAGAAAGGTGTGTCCGTCCAGACTGATCGAGCGTGTTGGGTAACGTGGTGCACCCCTGTAGCGAAGATTATCTATTAATAGCCGTGTCCACGATAACGGAAGTTCAAACTTATATCCTGATCTTATACAACTACAAATGGATACTTGAGATATGTGGCTCTGAGATTGCTTTCTCACACGGAGTCGAGGAAGGATCTCTGGGCATTAATGTTACAACATGTTTGTTAAATATAAACTGCTATTCTTAACTCTTCTACATGTTGCAAGATGCTCGGAGCTGCTTGAAGATGCTAGTCTTCGATAGGCTAGGCCTTCCCCCTCTATTCTGGCATTCTTCAGATCAGTCAACAGATACAAACCTTCCATTTGATACCAATGCATACTTAGTATAGATCTGATGCTTGTGAGTACTTTGGATGAGTACTCACGGTTCCTTTGCTACCCCTTTTCCCCCTTCTTTCTTCTTTCCGGTTGATGTAACCAGATGGTGGATCCTTGGAGCCAGATGCCATCGCCGGTGGATGCTACTACATGAAGGCCGCCGACGACCAGGAGTAGTTAGGAGGTCCCAGGTAGGAGGCCCTGCCTCTTCGATCGTTGTTGCTTTTGTACTAGCCTTCTTAAGGCATCCTTGTTTAACTTACGTCTGTACTCAGATATTGTTGCTTCCGCTGACTCTTGTGTATCGATCTATGTATTCGAGCCCTCGAGGCCCCTGTCTTGTAATATAAAGCTTGTATTATTTTATTTGTGTCTATAGTTGTGTTGAGATATCTTCCCGTGAGTCCCTGATCTTGATCACACACATTTGCGTGTATGATTAGTGTATGATTGAATTGGGGGCGTCATCAAGTTGGTATCAGAGCCGACTGCCTGTAGGATCCCCCTTTCCAACTCCTTGGCCGAAGTTGAGTCCAACCTTTGAAAAACTGTTTTACTAACATGACTGTGTGGCTTATGGGCCCTCGTCGCCATTGGGTGGTATTAGCATCTTTTAATCCTTGTCTATACTCTGGGGATCTGATCTCTCCTCTAGTCGAGATAAATGATTTTTGCTAACAATAACTCTAGGTTCTCGTAAATACTTGCTCCCGGAGAGCCCCTTTACTCCAAATGATTGCTTGGTGCACTAGAAGAATCTGAAGATACTCTCCGATGTTTTACCGAGTCCCTTGTACCCTTTGCCGTTGCGATCCCTACCACCGATAAATCCTTAGGTGTAACTACCTACGTTGTCATTCATACATTCATTCCTCGTTGATCTTGTTATTACAAGATACCTTGAATTTCTCCTTATTTGTTCCGAGAATACCTTGTGCCTACTGCCTTGAAGCTCTTTGCCACGTGAATACCCCTACGGATAATTACTCGCGCTTGCCGAGTATCCGTTTGCCCACAGTTGTTCATGTGTTTCACAAAATTCTTTGGAATGCTATTTGATCTTCCGAAACTCCTCAGTAGCCTATTACTCTTGTTCCTCCTTACCTGCTTACACTATGGTTACTTCCATATGTCCAGCAATGCTCTTTAGCATCCTTTGTCTTCGTAATTTCGAGCATTTGATTTGATTCATTTGTGAATGCTCGTGATCATCAGTCCTATTTAAAATTCTCCGCTTGGTTCAGATGTCACTCCAGACATGACCTGGTGTTCGGCAAATCAAACCTTGTCTGATTGTCGATCTATGTCTATTCTACTTAATTGTCTTTGATCAGAGCCTCTGCTTCTGATTCCCTGTTTTGGAAATCATAATCCCCTTTGCTTTCGAGCTTAGAGTTAGTCAGTTGTTTCTATAATCTGATATCCTTGCATTCTTTCTTCTTTTGATTGAGTACCGATGCTCACATCAGATCCCTTATGAACCACCAGATCCTTTGTGGGGTTCTATCCGACTGCTTCCTTCATATACAATAACCTTGTGAGATTTTCCTCGAATACATAATGCCTTTGGTAAATTGTATCTTCCACTTCCTCAATCATGCTCTACTCCGAGCTTGAGTTATTTACTCATGAAGTTTGACTCTACAACTTCGTTGAAGATGAGAAGTGGATGGAAAGTTGTGCATTAGAGAAGTGGGAGTCGACCTTGAACCTTTGTGTTCATGCCCATGGACCCGATGTGGAACTTATCATGGAAGATTCTCATTATAATAATAATCCCCTTATGATATGTTCATCTTGTATTTATATTTGGTCCTTCGTAACCATGGTTCCTACCATATTGATCTCCTTTGATTCCATATCCCGGACAAGTTAAAGTACTTGTCTTGTTTAGATCATTTCACCGTCCAACCTCTACTTTGATCTAACTTCGAATATTACCCGATGGTATCTCGAGAATATCATGGAACTACAAAACTTCTTATGAGTTCTTCATCAACTATTATTTCTCGCCATTCCAAGTTTCCACGGGTTCTGAGTTGATAGACACTCGAGAACGACGATAACTTATTCGAGTCTACACTTTTCTTTCCATTGTTTTGTTTAACCTTTCTTGTAACATAACATATCTGAGCAGTGATAATTCCCTGCTTATGTAAACACCTCGGTGTACAAACTCTATCAAAAAGGCCTTGTTACTATTGTTGATGAAATTCCGGTAGCCACCGATGGATGAGAACTTTGCCTATTGGTCCGCCTCGTCTTGATGAGAGGGAAAATGGTTCTCTTTGTCCCTTGCCCTTGGTACCAACATTGTTGCCAACGTAATTGACAAGATATCCTCTGTCCTGCTATAACACCCCGGATGTAGCTTTCCATCTTTGTAACTCCAACTCTTGCCATTTTCGGCTATGTGATATGATATTCCCTCCATGGTTGGGTTTTGTCTTTTGTTTTGCATCTTATTTATGTCATGCATATCATATCATGTCATCATGTGCATTTCATCTTGCATACGTGTTCGTCTCATGCATCCGAGTATTTTCCCCGTTGTCCGTTTCGCAATCCGACACTCCCACATGCACCGGCGCACCCCCTCTTGTCTCTTTTCATGTGCGGGTGTTGAACATTCTCGGAATGGACCGAGCCTTGCCAAGTGGCCCTGGTATAGCACCGGTAGACCACCTGTCAAGTTTCGGGTCATTTGGAGCTCGTTTGATACTCCAACGGTTATCCGCATATCCGCAAAGGCCTCTTTGTGTTGCAGCCCAACACCCTTCCAAAACAGCCCAATAACCCATCTAAGTCACTTCCATGCTCTCTGTCGTCGGATCACGATCGTGTGGGCGAAAACTACACCTCTTTTGGACACTCCTAGCTCCTTCTACCTATAAAAACACCCCCTCCCCTGAAATTTTTGGATCACTCCACCCTAACCCTAGAAAAATCCCCTCTCCGCGCGCCGGACATCGTCCGCCGGCGGTGGACCGCGCGGCCAATCAGCGGCCGCCATGTGCCCCGGGCCGGTCCCCAGTTCGCCGCCGACCCCGCGGGCCCGCGAGGCCCGTGCGGGGCCCTCCCAAGCCCGTCGCCGCCCCGTCCCCGAGGCCCATCGCCGTCGCCCCGCCGCGTGGCGCCCTGGCGCGCCTCCCGCGACCCCGCCGCCCGGTTCGCCTCCTCCGCCGTCCGAGCCCGTCGCCGACCGCCTTCGCTCCGCCGCCGACCTCGCCGCCGCGTCCCGCCGGCACGCCTCCCGCCTCCACCCGCCGCCCGTCGCCGCCCGCGTCGGATCCGGGCCGGCACCGCCCGGATCTGGTCGGGACTCCCCTCCTCCGGCCGCCCTCGTCGCCTCCTCCCCAGCTCCGGCGAGATTTCGGCCGCCTCGACATCCGTGCGATTCGATCTGGAACCCTAGGTTGATTTTCCCCGACCCCCGAAATCGTCTGTCTTTTTCTGCAGATTAATTGTTGCATCTTCGTCGTGCCATAACTATGCACTCGTGGCTCTGTTTTGGGCGTGTAGCATACCGAATTGTTCGCCTCGAAGAGTACATCATTTCATCTCATTGCATAATTTTCAGTTGAGCTCATCTTGATGCCCGAAATGCTGTTGGAAGAGGGCTTCATAATGTTAGTTTCAGATTCTTATCAGAACGAGCTTTTTTGTCATTTTTGCCATGATTGATGTGTGCATCCTACGGACTTGGTCCCTAAATGTGTTTTGAACTAGGCTATGTCTTCTTTACAGAGGTGCTTACCATGTATTTTTGTGATCAATGTGGTGACTAGCACAAGCATGCAAACTAGGCTTCATGATAATGCTGATTTTAGTCCCTGTTCTGCTGTAATTTTGATGCCATGTAAGCATGTTGCTACAGAGAGATCCATGCATATTTTGAGATACTTCAGTAAGGGTGTTTTGAAAACATGGTTATGCTCTATCCATCAATGGTCCTGGTTGCAATTATGGAGTAGTTTAGCATGTCATTTTCGTGCTCTACTTTTGCTTCAAAATGTTTCCTGTCAGATTGTTTACGTGTTATTCAATTTGGCCAAGGTTGTTGTAGTTGATCCGTGTATGCTATGATGTTGTTTCTTGCCATGTATAGCTTCTATGACATGTCTTCTTGATGGATGTATGCTTAGTTTATCATGAGGTGCTCTGTAGTGAGTGCATCGAGCTCACGAAGGTGCCTTTGTAATTATGTCAATGCCATGCTTTGTTTGCTGAATCTGTTAACGAAACTTGCTATGTTTACGTGGGTGCCATCATATTTTCTAATCCTTTCTGGCTTATGGTCAGTAAGGGGCTTTTGATCTATGCTTTGAGTAGATTCATGCCATGTCTTGCTTGGCTATTATAAGTTCTTGTAGCATGTTGATAACCTGCTCTGAACATTGCTTCGTGATGCTGTTTATGCCATGTCCAACCTGATATTTTTTTTCACTTTCACCATGCTTGTTTGAACCTGTTATGATGTGATTTAGCCGTAGCTCAGTGTTCCTCTTTTTTAAAGCATCTCCTGTAGATCACTGCCATATGTTTTGTTTTTATGTTGGGGTGCTGTAGCATAGTTTCTTGTTGCATGCTAAGTAGCATCGTGCTGTTAATCGCAGCTTTGTGCCATTCTTGTTTTGCTTGCCATTTGCAAACCGTGCATCCGTTCCCGGTGATCTTTATATCGATTTCAACCGAAATCATCTCATCTTTCCAGCGGCATACTTGGTTTGCCAAGTTGATGCCTTGTTCATCCTTTTTCCTCCCGAAGCACGCATATGCATTGCATATCACATCTCGCATCTCATGACATGTATTGCATCATGTTGCTTGTGCATTGCACCGTGATTTATTGTGGTTCCTTGCTTGTGTTCTTGCTTTGGGTAGAGCCGGGAGACGAGTACGTGCACGAGGAACCTGTTGAGTACGCTAACGAGGATCAAGCCTTCGACAACTCTGAGAACCTTGCAGGCAAGATGACCATACCTTCGATATCACTTCTATCTTTGCTTGCTAGTACTCGCTCTATCGCTATGTTAGTTCTACCTGCCTTTGTTTACCATGCCTACCTATTGCCATGTCAAACCTCTAACCAACCTGTCCTAGCAACCGTTGATTGGCTATGTCACCGCTTTTGCTCAGCCCCTCTTATAGCATTGTTAGTTGCAGGTGAAGCTGAAGTTTGTTCCTGGTCGGAACATGGGTATTTTGGGATATCACAATATCTCCGGTTTACATTAATGCACCTTATATACTTGGTAAAGGGTGGAAGGCTCGGCCTTATGCCTGGTGACTTGTTCCACTCTTGCCGCCCTAGTTTCCGTCATACCGGTGTTATGTTCCTTGATTTTGCGTTCCTTACACGGTTGGGTGATTTATGGGACCCCCTTAACAGTTTGCTTTGAATAAAACTCCTCCAGCAAGGCCCAAACTTGGTTTTACCATTTGCCACCTAAGCCCTTTTCCCTTGGGTTTTCGCGAGCCCAAGGGTCATCTTTATTTACCCCCCCGAGCCAGTGCTCCTTCGAGTGTTGGTCCAACCTGAGCGATGTCCGGCGTCCCCTGGGCAACCAGGGTCTATACCAACCCGACGTCTTGCTCATCCGTTGTGCCCTGAGAACGAGATATGCGCAGCTCCTATCGGGATTTTTCGGCGCATCGGGTGGCTTTGCTGGTCTTGTTTTACCATTGTCGAAATGTTTTGCGAACCGGGATTCCGAGACTGATCGGGTCTTCCCGGGAGAAGGTTTATTCCTTCGTTGACCGTGAGAGCTTGTGATGGGCTGAGTTGGGACACCCCTGCAGGGTATATAATCTTTCGAAAGCCGTGCCCGCGGTTATGAGGCAGATGGGAATTTGTTAATGTCCGGTTGTAGATAACTTGACACTTGACTTCTTTAAAATACATCAACTGTGTGTGTAGCCGTGATGGTCTCTTCTCGGCGGAGTCCGGGAAGTGAACACGGTTTGAGTTATGCCTGACGTAAGTAGTTTCAGGATCACTTCTTGATCACTTCTAGCATCTCGACCGACGTGTTGCTTCTCTTCTCGCTCTCACTTGCGTATGTTAGCCACCATATATGCTTAGCGCTTGCCGCAGCTCCACCATATTACCCCTTTTCCTACCTATGAGCTTAAATAGTCTTGATCTCGCGGGTGTGAGATTGTTGAGTCCTCGTGACTCACAGATTCTACCAAAACAGATGCAGGTGCCGAGGATACTGGCGCAGATGGCGCAACTGAGCTGAAGTGGGAATTTGATGAGGCCCTTGGTCGTTACTATGTATCGTTTCCAGATGATCAGTAGAGGAGCCCAGTCGGGACGATCGGGGATCTAGCATTTGGGGTTGTCTTCTTTTCATTTGAATTTGACCGTAGCCGGTCTATGAGTGTATTTGAATGATGTATGATCTTAATTATGTATTGTGTGAAGTGGCGATTGTAAGCCAACTCTCTTTATCCCATTCTTGTTCATTACATGGGATTGTGTGAAGATGACCCTTCTTGCGACAAAACCACCATGCGGTTATGCCTCTAAGTCGTGCTTCGACACGTGGGAGATATAGCCGCATCGTGGGTGTTACAAGTTGGTAATCAGAGCCATCCCCGACTTAGGAGCCCCCTGCTTGATTGTTTGCTGGCGATGTTGAGTCTAGAACAAAAATGTTTTGAGTCTTAGGATTATATATATCGGAGAGTAGGATTCTTTTTACTCCTCAGTCCCTTCGTCGCTCTGGTGAGGTCTCCTGACGTAGATGTTTTGACTTTCCTCTTCTCAAATTTCACTAAAAAAATTTTAGGATCACGCGGGTATCTTGGAATCGTTCCGATGGTTTTGTGACGAGAACATTGTTCTTGGTGCCTCCTGACATTTAGGGGTTGTGGCAGTGTCCCGGGGAGTTGAGCTCCGAGGTGTTGTCGTCACAATTTTATCGTTGCAGTTCTGGAATACCTGAGCTTTGCCGACATCGAAAATCTCTTTTGTACAGTTGTTGGTGAGATAACCCCGATAACCCAGTACTGGGGTGAGCTCGGGAGTATTGCCATAACTCGTATAACGGATGCTTTTCGAAGGTTGAGGTACACGATTTCCGAAGGTTTCTTGGTTATGTGTTGATGGATGGATACAGCTGGATGTAGGGATTGCTAGTTTGGGTGAGATATATTGCTTCCCCTGTATCCCCAACACCTGATTGCATAACCAGAAAGTTTCGGGAGTTTATAGGTGGGATTCAAGTAGCTCTAGCATTTCTTCCCGCAGATATTTGGTTTGTGATTGGGTAATCCTTACCACTTATTTGTTCCAGTTGTACCTTGTTTATTTCATTCATCAATCTCTTATCAAGTGGCTTCTCACCTTTATGGATGTGTGATGTTTGCTTTGGAATTCATTCGTTCATCCTTGTTCGAATGTTTATTGTGAAGACTATATGTTGCAATTTCTATCCGTTGATTCAACTTGTCTATCTGTCTATCAAGATGCTAACGGATGTCACCCTCTCAGGATGGCTCCGCCAACGCGTCAGAATCCGGAACGCAATGATGGGAGTCAGGCGAACCCTCCACCTCCACCTCCGCCTCCGGAGGCATGGCAAGCTTTAATGGCAGCCTCTAACGCCCATGCCTAGATGATGATCCAACTCATGCAAGAGCGCAACCAAGGCCAAGGCAACCAAGGGAATCAAGGTCAAGGGCAGTTCAATCATCAGCCTCAGTTTCCTACCCTCAACCAATTCCTTGCAAATCAGCCAAAGTCTTTCAGCTACTGTGTCGAGGCCACAGACGCCGATGATTGGCTCGTGGATATCAACAAGCATTTTGAATGCAGCAATGTCAGGCCTGAGGACTATGTCAAGTTCACTTCTTTTCAGCTCAAGGATCAGGCAGCTGATTGGTTCCAGCAATACAAGGATTCCAGAGGTGGTCGAGTGATTACTTGGACTGATTTCTGTCGGGACTTTAAAGCTCACCATATTCCTACCAGTGTTGTTGAGAGCAAGCGTGAGGAGTTCCGCAATCTCAAGCAAGGCATCATGTCAGTGTACGAATACAACAAGCAGTTTCAGAAACTTGCTCACTTTGCTAAGCAAGATGTTCCTGATGAAAAAAGTATGATCTATCAGTTCAGAGGTGGCGTTAGAGAGGATCTGCAGTTAGCTCTCCTTCTTGTTGAGCCTACTCAGTTTGATCAATTCTACAATATGGCACTCAAGCAAGAAGGTGCTCAGCTCAAGTGTGAGGCTTCTAAGAAGAGAATCAGGGATGCAGTGCAATCTTCTTCTTCCTCACAAGTGGCAGCTAAGCAGCAGAAGTTCTACCTTCCTCCTCCTCCATTTCGTCAGCCTTACCAGCAGAAGAACTCAGGTGGTCGTGGATCTTCCCACCCACCCAACCCAAGCCATCAGAACAAGTCTCAGCCTCAAGCTTCAAAGTCAAATGCTCCTTATCACCGTCCGCTCTCAGAAGTGACTTGTAACAAGTGCCAGCAGAAAGGTCACTACGCGAACAAATGCTTCAATTAAAGGCACCTTCCTCCTCCTCCTCCTGTGAGATCTTCAAGCAATGTTGTGGTCAAGCATAATCCAAAGTCTGCAAAGGTGAACATGATGAATGCAGCTCAGGCAGAGGATTCTTCAGATGTGATCATGGGTAATCTTCCTGTTAATGATATTCCTGCAAAAGTTTTATTTGACCAGGTGCTTCTATTTCATTCATATCAAAGCCTTTTGCATCCATGCACGATTTGCATACTGTTGATCTACCTAAGCCGATAGCGGTTTCCTCTCCGGGTTTATTCATGAACACCAAAATGATGGGTCCAGATGTTTCTATCAAGATGGGCGACTATACATTTCTATCTTCTCCAATGGTTCTTGGCGACTCTGATATTGATCTAATTCTTGGGATGGACTGGCTTTCTAAGCACAAGGCTCAGCTTGATTGTGCTGCCAGGCAGATTCAATTGACACACCCTTCTGAGGATGTTATCATCTATGCCGCTCGCGATGAAACCATTCGGTTGTTTTCTCTCATTGAGAAGGGCGAATTGGATGCTATTTCTCAAATTCCAGTCGTTT
This sequence comes from Triticum aestivum, assembly GCF_018294505.1. Lineage (NCBI taxonomy): Eukaryota > Viridiplantae > Streptophyta > Magnoliopsida > Poales > Poaceae > Triticum > Triticum aestivum. The sequence goes on from NC_057804.1 coordinate 154,868,580, forward strand.
GTGAGTACCAAGATGTCTTTCCAGAAGAGCTTCCGGGTATGCCTCCTCATCGGCCAGTCGAGTTCGTTATTGATCTTGAGCCCGGTACAGAACCCGTTTGCAAGCGTCCATACAAGCTTGGATCCAAGGAACTGAAGGAATTGAAGAAGCAACTCGATGAACAAGAGCGTCTGGGTTTGATCAGACCGAGTTCATCCCCTTGGGGTTGTGGAGTTCTTTTTGTCCAGAAGAAGGATGGCACGGACCGACTTTGCGTCGATTACCGTCCATTGAACAAGAAGACAATCAAGAACAAGTATCCACTTCCCAACATCAACGAGCTTTTCGAGCAACTCAAAGGGGCTAAAGTCTTCTCCAAGCTTGACCTTCGTATGGGGTATCATCAGATTCGCATTCGTGAACAAGATATTCCCAAGACAGCATTCAGAACAAGCTATGGTTCTTATGAATATACTGTCATGTCTTTCGGCCTTGTCAATGCTCCTCCAACTTTTCTCGCATGATGAACTTTATCTTCAACCCCTACACCAATGAATTCGTCTTGGTGTATCTCGATGATATTTTGGTCTTCTCCAAGAATAAGCAGGATCATGCCAAACATTTGCGATTGGTGCTCGACAAGCTCAGAGAGCATCAATTCGATGCGAAGTTTTCCAAATGTGAGTTCTGGCTTGATGAAGTTCTTTATCTTGGACACATCATCTCTGCCAAGGGCATTGCTGTCAATCCAGCGAAGGTGTCTGCAGTCGTGAATTGGGAACCTCCTCAGAATGTCAAACAGGTCCGCAGTTTTCTTGGTCTTGCAAGCTATTGCCGAAGATTCGTTGAGAACTTCTCTAAGATTGCAAAGCCTCTTTCCAACCTCCTCCAGAAGCATGTCAAGTATGTCTGGACACCTGAGTGTGACGTCGCTTTCAACACCCTCAAAGAGAAGCTAGTCACAGCTCCTATCTTGACTCCTCCTGATGAATCCAAGCCATTCGAAGTTTTCTGTGATGCTTCCCTTCAAGGTCTCGGTGCTGTGTTGATGCAAGAGAAAAAATTTGTGGCTTATACCTCTCGTCAGTTGAAGCCCAACGAAAAGAACTACCCCAGTCACGATCTTGAGTTGGCGGCAGTTGTCCATGCATTGATAACATGGAGACATCTCTTATTGGGAAGGCAAGTGGACATTTTCACCGATCACAAGAGCCTCAAGTATATCTTCACTCAACCCAACCTTAACCTCAGGCAAACTCGATGGGTCGAAATGATTCAAGAGTACAATCCGAGTATTGAATATACTCCTGGCAAGGCGAATGTGATTGCAGATGCTCTGAGCAGAAAGGCTTATTGCAACAGTCTAATTCTCAAGCCGTTTCAACCGGATCTTTGTGAGGCTTTCCGCAAGCTGAATCTTCAAGTTGTTCCTCAAGGCTTTCTTGCCAACCTCATAGTCTCTCCTACTTTGGAAGATCAAATTCGTGAGGCACAACTCCTGGATACCATGGTGAAGAAGGTGAAACGTGGTATTGACAAGGGCATTCCCAAATACAAGTGCTATCGCTTGGATGACAAAGATACTCTTTTCTTCGAGGATCGAATTGTGGTTCCAAAAGGTGATCTGAGAAAAGTCATCATGAATGAGGCACACAATTCCCTCCTATCCATTCATCCTGGAAGTACAAAGATGTACCATGACCTCAAGCAGTCATATTGGTGGACTCGAATGAAGCGAGAAATTGCTCAATTCGTGAATGAATGTGATGTCTGCAGAAGAGTGAAAGCAGAACACCAACGACCAGCTGGTCTCCTCCAACCTCTTGCTATTCCGGAATGGAAGTTTGACCATATCGAGATGGACTTCGTGACTGGTTTTCCTAAGTCCAAGCGTGGAAATGATGCTATCTTCGTTGTCATTGACAAGCTTACCAAAGTGGCTCATTTTCTTCCTATCAAAGAATCTATCACAGCAGCTCAGCTGGCAGAGCTATACACCTCCAGAATTGTCTCCTTGCACGGCATTCCACAATTGATATCTTCAGATCGTGGAAGCATCTTCACTTCTAAGTTCTGGGACTCCTTTCAGACGGCCATGGGCACCAACATTCGTTTCAGCACAGCTTTCCATCCTCAAACAAGTGGCCAAGTCGAGCGAGTCAATCAAATCCTTGAAGATATGCTCAGGGCTTGTGTCATTTCTTTCGGTATGAAGTGGGAAGATTGTCTTCCATATGCCGAGTTCTCCTACAACAACAGCTTCCAAGCGAGTTCGGGCAAGGCCCCATTCGAAATTCTCTATGGCAGAAAGTGTCGTACTCCTCTCAATTGGTCTGAGACAGGTGAACGCCAACTTCTTGGCAACGACTTGATCACAGAAGCCGAAGAAATGTGCAAAGTCATTCGTGAGAATCTCAAAGCCGCGCAATCGCGCCAAAAGAGTTACTATGATAGCAAGCACCGTGACTTGGCTTTTGAAATCGAAGACCATGTCTACCTCCGCGTCTCTCCAATGAAAGTCACTCGTCGCTTTGGTATCAAAGGGAAGCTTGCCCCTAGATACGTGGGTCCTTTCAAGATCATTGGCAAAAGAGGCGACCTCGCCTATCAACTTTAGCTTCCATCCAACTTTGCAAACGTGCATGATGTGTTTCACGTGTCACAGCTTCGCAAGTGCTTCAAGACTCCTGAGCGCACTATCAACTTTGAAGAAATCGACCTCCAAGAAGATCTCTCTTATCATGAGCACCCCATTGATATTCTTGAAGAAACCGAGTGCAAGACTCGTAACAAGTCAATCAAATTCCTGAAAGTGAAGTGGTCACACCATTACGACCGAGAAGCCACCTGGGAGCGCGAGGATCACCTCCGTTCCGAATATCCGGAGTTCTTTCAGTCCTAGATCTCGGGACGAGATCCTCTTGTAGTGGTGGAGTGTTGTAACACCCCGGATGTAGCTTTCCATCTTTGTAACTCCAACTCTTGCCATTTTCGGCTATGTGATATGATATTCCCTCCGTGGTTGGGTTTTGTCTTTTGTTTTGCATTTTATTCATGTCATGCATATCATATCATGTCATCATGTGCATTTCATCTTGCATACGTGTTCGTCTCATGCATCCGAGTATTTTCCCTGTTGTCCGTTTCGCAATCCGACACTCCCACATGCACCGGCGCACCCCCTCTTGTCTCTTTTCGTGTGCGGGTGTTGAACATTCTCGGAATGGACCGAGCCTTGCCAAGTGGCCCTGGTATAGCACCGGTAGACCACCTCTCAAGTTTCGGGTCATTGGGAGCTCGTTTCATACTCCAACGGTTATCCGCATATCCGCAAAGGCCTCTTTTGTGTTGCAGCCCAACACCCCTCCAAAACAGCCCAATAACCCATCTAAGTCACTTCCATGCTCTCCGTCATCGGATCACGATCGTGTGGGCGAAAACTACACCTCTTTTGGACACTCCTAGCTCCTTCTACCTATAAAAACACCCCCTCCCCTGAAATTTTCGGATCACTCCACCCTAACCCTAGAAAAATCCCCTCTACGCGCGCCGGACATCGTCCGCCAGCGCCGGACACGTCCGCCGCCGACTGCGCGGCCAATCAGCGGCCGCCACGTGCCCCGGGCCGGTCCCCAGTTCGCCGCCGACCCCGCGGGCCCGCGAGGCCCGTGCGGGGCCCTCTCGAGCCCGTCGCCGCCCCGTCCCCGAGGCCCATCGCCGTCGCCCCGCCGCCTGGCGCCCCAGCGCGCCTCCCGCGACCCCGCCGCCCGGTTCGCCTCCTCCGCCGTCCGAGCCCGTCGCCGGCCGCCTCCGCTCCGCCGCCGACCTCGCCGCCGCGTCCTGCCGGCGCGCCTCCCGCCTCCACCCGCCGCCCGTCGCCGCCCGCGTCGGATCCGGGCCGGCGCCGCCCGGATCTGGTCGGGACTCCCCTCCTCCGGCCGCCCTCGTCGCCTCCTCCCCATCTCCGGCGAGATTCCGGCCGCCTCGACGTCCGTGCGATCCGATCTGGAACCCTAGGTTGATTTTCCCCGACCCCCGAAATCGTCTGTCTTTTTCTGTAGATTAATTGTTGCATCTTCGTCATGCCATAACTATGCACTCGTGGCTCCGTTTTGGGCGTGTAGCATACCGGATTGTTTGCCTCGAAGAGTACATCATTTCATCTCATGGCATCATTTTCATTTGAGCTCATCTTGATGCCCGAAATGCTGTTGGAAGAGGGCTTCATAATGTTAGTTTCAGATTCTTATCAGAACGAGCTCGTTTGTCATTTTTGCCATGATTGATGTGTGCATCCTATGGACTTGGTCCTTAAATGTGTTTTGAACTAGGCTATGTCTTCTTTACAGAGGTGCTTACCATGTATTTTTGTGATCAATGTGGTGACTAGCACAAGCATGCAAACTAGGATTCGTGATAATGCTGATTTTAGTCCCTGTTCTGCTGTAATTTTGACGCCATGTAAACATGTTGCTACAGAGAGATCCATGCATATTTTGAGATACTTCAGTAAGGATGTTTTGAAAACATGGTTATGCTCTATCCATCCATGGTCCTGGTTGCAATTATTGAGTAGTCTAGCATGTCATTTTCGTGCTCTACGTTTGCTTCAAAATGTTTCCTGGCAGATTGTTTACGTGTTATTCAATTTGGCCAAGGTTGTTGTAGTTGATCCGTGTATGTTATGATGTTGTTTCTTGCCATGTATAGCTTCTATGACATGTCTTCTTGATGGATGTATGCTTAGTTTATCATGAAATGCTCTGTAGTGAGTGCATCGAGCTCACGAAGGTGCCTTTGTAATTATGTCAATGCCATGCTTTGTTTGCTGAATCTGTTAACGAAACTTGCTATGTTTACGTGGGTGCCATCATATTTTCTGATCCTTTTTGGCTTATGGTCAGTAAGGGACTTTTGATCTATGCTTTGAGTAGATTCATGCCATGCCTTGTTTGCTATTATAAGTTCCTGTAGCATGTTGATAACCTGCTCTGAACATTGCTTCGTGATGTTGTTTATGTCATGTCCAACCTGATTTTTTTTGCACTTTCACCATGCTTGTTTGAACCTGTTATGATGTGATTTAGCCGTAGCTCAGTGTTCCTCTTTTGTAAAGCATCTCCTGTAGATCACTGCCATATGCTTTGTTTTTATGTTGGGGTGCTGTAGCATAGTTTCTTGTTGCATGCTAAGTAGCATCGTGCTGTTAATCGCAGCTTTGTGCCATTCTTGTTTTGCTTGCCATTTGCAAACCGTGCATCCGTTCCGGTGATCTTTATATCGATTTCAACCGAAATCATCTCATCTTTCCAGCGGCATACTTGGTTTGCCAAGTTGATGCCTTGTTCATCCTTTTTCCTCCGAAGCACGCATATGCATTGCATATCACATCTCGCATATCATGACATGTATTGCATCATGTTGCTTGTGCATTGCACCGTGATTTATTGTGGTTCCTTTGCTTGTGTTCTTGCTTTGGGTAGAGCCGGGAGACGAGTACGTGCACGAGGAACCTGTTGAGTACGCTAACGAGGATCAAGCCTTCGACAACTCTGAGAACCTTGCAGGCAAGATGACCATACCTTCGATATCACTTCTATCTTTGCTTGCTAGTACTCGCTCTATCGCTATGTTAGCTCTACCTGCCTTTGTTTACCATGCCTACCTATTGCCATGTCAAACCTCTAACCAACCTGTCCTAGCAACCGTTCATTGGCTATGTCACCGCTTTTGCTCAGCCCCTCTTATAGCATTGTTAGTTGGAGGTGAAGATGAAGTTTGTTCCTGGTCGGAACATGGTTATTTTGGGATATCACAATATCTCCTGTTTACATTAATGCACCTTATATACTTGGTAAAGGGTGGAAGGCTCGGCCTTATGCCTGGTGACTTGTTCCACTCTTGCCGCCCTAGTTTCCGTCATACCGGTGTTATGTTCCTTGATTTTGCGTTCCTTACACAGTTGGGTGATTTATGGGACCCCCTTAATAGTTCTCTTTGAATAAAACTCCTCCAGCAAGGCCCAAACTTGGTTTTACCATTTGCCACCTAAGCCCTTTTCCCTTGGGTTTTCGCGAGCCCAAGGGTCATCTTTATTTAACCCCCCCGGGCCAGTGCTCCTTTGAGTGTTGGTCCAACCTGAGCGATGTCCGGTGTCCCCTGGGCAACCAGGGTCTATACCTACCCGACGTCTTGCTCATCCGTTGTGCCCTGAGAACGAGATATGCGTAGCTTCTATCGGGATTTGTCGGTGCATCGGGTGGCTTTGCTGGTCTTGTTTTACCATTGTCGAAATGTTTTGCGAACCGGGATTCCAAGACTGATCGGGTCTTCCCGGGAGAAGGTTTATTCCTTCGTTGACCGTGAGAGCTTGTGGTGGGCTGAGTTGGGACACCCCTGCATGGTATATAATCTTTCGAAAGCCGTGCCCACGGTTATGAGGCAGATGGGAATTTGTTAATGTCCGGTTGTAGATAACTTGACACTTGACTTCTTTAAAATGCATCAACCGTGTGTGTAGCCGTGATGGTCTCTTCTCGGCGGAGTCCGGGAAGTGAACACGGTTTGAGTTATGCTTGACATAAGTAGTTTCAGGATCACTTCTTGATCACTTCTAGCTTCTCGACCGATGCGTTGCTTCTCTTCTCGCTCTCACTTGCGTATGTTAGCCACCATATATGCTTAGTGCTTGCCGCAGCTCCACCATATTACCCCTTTCCTACCTATGAGCTTAAATAGTCTTGATCTCGCGGGTGTGAGATTGCTGAGTCCTCGTGACTCACAGATTCTACCAAAACAGATGCAGGTGCCGAGGATACTGGCGCAGATGGCGCAACTGAGCTGAAGTGGGAATTTGATGAGGCCCTTGGTCGTTACTATGTATCGTTTCCAGATGATCAGTAGAGGAGCCCAGTCGGGACAATTGGGGATCTAGCATTTGGGCTTGTCTTCTTTTCATTTGAATTTGATCGTAGCCGGTCTATGAGTGTATTTGAATGATGTATGATCTTAATTATGTATTGTGTGAAGTGGCGATTGTAAGCCAACTCTCTTTATCCCATTCTTGTTCATTACAAGGGATTGTGTGAAGATGACCCTTCTTGCGACAAAACCACCATGCGGTTATGCCTCTAAGTCGTGCTTCGACACGTGGGAGACATAGCCGCATCGTGGGTGTTACACCTGCCTTGCTATCTTGATAATGCAAAATGATTAGCCCCTTCCTACTCTTTAACCCACATGGTGGGGCCATAACCCACAGTTCCACAGGATCAAAACCTGACACTCATGAACAACCTTGACTCAAAAATATTCTTTGCACTTGGCTTCCTATGTAAATCACGAGCCACCTTCCTAGTGATCTATTCTGGTATCATACAAAATACTTATTACCATTGCTCTAAACCCTTTTCACCCTTTGTTTCAGGCGACGAACGATTGCCTACCCGGTTGAAGCTTCTTATTGCTCCTCCTTACCTTGCTCTCGATGACTTCCTTGAATTTCAACTCGAGAGATGCCTTTATGTCACGGTCACTGAGATAGCCCCCAGGTACCTATCTTGTGTTGAGCTTCGTCCTTCCCGAGTCTTTCCCCTTACTCCGCACCTTAAATCTCAGGACGAGATTTCTTGTAGTGGAGGAGAATTGTGATGCCTGGATAATTAAGCTATAGTAATTCTCGGCTAATGATGCCATGTCAACATTTTTACTGTTGCTAGGACCCACGTTGGTTCAAACCAATTATAATTTCAAATTTAAAATAAAATCAAACAACAAACATTTTTCAAATGTCAAAAATAAAATGTTCAAAGTGTGGCAAATATTCCATAAACAATTATGGTGCTGACCCAACATTTTTTGTAAAAATATTTAAATGATCTCTATGATTAAAACAGTGATAATCATATTTAATTAAATGCCTTTCCTAAGATAAAAATTAGCAAACTATTTTTATTTGGGAGTAGAACTTTTTGTGGCTAAGGGTTAAACTAAAACATTAATTTAGAAGTTGGTCTCATATTTTATAAAACTAAAATATGCTAATAGTAAATAAAACACTAAAGAAAAATGAACAAACAAAAAAACACAAAAGAAACCCCCTCCCCCTGGGCCATTTGGCCCAGCTGGCCTCACTGGCAGAGGCAGGCCGGCCCACCTCGCACTGCCTCCCCCCTCCCTGTTCACGGGGGGGGGGGGGGGGTCGTGGGCAGCACCGATGCCTGCCACGGCACCGGCCATCGCCGTGGCGGCCATCTGCCATCTCCCCGGGGCTATAAGGCGGCCCCGACGCCTCTCCCTCGCGCACCCGAACCCTAGCTACCCCATTCCCCTCCCCCTGGTCTTCATCGTTCAGATCCGCCCGCGATTTCCACCGCCCGCCATGGCCGACCTCGTCCTCGTGCCCATTGAGCTCTCCGGCACCTGAGACCTCGTCCATCTTCTCCGTCGTTGTCCACCACTTCGTCTACATCCGCGAATCAAGATGCAACGCACCGAGTCGAGCGGAACGAGATCTTCTTCCACCTCCGGCCACCGCGGCCCTATCATCGATTCCGTCGCCCTGTGCTGCTCCTAAACCTCACAACGAGCCTCCTTGTGCTCCTCGGTGAGCCTCTCCATCGGCTCCCCCTCCTTCCCCTTTTTGATTTTTCGCCATACACCACCCCCTCATGCCCGTCGCTCCCCGCGGCAGCGCCCTGCTCCCTTCGCTCGGCGCGCCCGCTGCGAGGCCAAACCCCGCGCTGCTCCGCTCAACACCGTGTGTCCCGGGCGCCTCTGGCCCCCTCCCTGCGATCCATGCGCCCGCTCCGGCATGTCCCTGCTGGCCGGTTGCGCCCTGTGCGTGCCCGCCGCGGGTGGTTGCGGTCCAGCTCCGCCGTCGCTGCCCCGTGTCGGCCGCCCTGCACTCACGCCCGCACGCATCGGCCCCTGCCTCTGCTCGCGCCCGCGGTCGCCCGTCCGCTGTGGCCTTCGGCTGCTGCTACCCGGCGCGACGCCGTGGCTCCCGCTTCCCCCATGTCAAGCCTGGTGCTCGCTCGGCCCCGCCTCTGGCGGACTCTGGTGGCCACCTGGGGCCGTGTGGCCTCTGCCGCGCTGCGCCCTGCCGGCCGCCTTGCCGCTCCGGCCGGCGCCCCGCCCGCCGCTCGGTCGCCTCACCGGCGCCGCTCGCCACCCGACCGACCTCGCCGTGGCTGCGGCCCCTCCGGCCGTTGTCATGGCCGGCGCCCCTGGTGGCTTCGGTCATGGGCGCGCCTACCCGTTGACCCGCCCCGCTCCGCTGGCCTAATACCACTGCCAGCGGGTCCCTGTTGCCCTGGCCTTTAAAAAAAATAAAATATATATAGAAATAAATTAATTAGTTAATTAATTAATTAAATAGTTAATTAGCTTAATTAACTCGGGATTAATTAGCCTAATCACTAGTTTAGTTAACTAAACTGTTAGGCTAGGCTAATAAGTGCATGACAGGAGGACCCCACCCCCTGTTGACAAGTCAAACATTGACTGGTCAACTGGGACCCCCTGGCCCACTTGTCAGCCTCTGGTACACTTCTGCGTATGCAAAGCTGGGTACACATAGCTTTTTAAAAATTAATTTCGAATTAATATTAATTCGAGAATATTGTTTAAAACTTTGAAAATTAATAGAAATTAAACCGTAGCTCGGATGAAAAAGTTTTCTACATGAAAGTTGCTCAGAATTTCAAGACGAATCTGGATACGCAGTCCGTTAGTCTGCCACACGTATCTAGCATAGCAAACCTGCAAACTTTCCCCTCCGGTTATCTGTCTCACAGACGTCCGGGACCGGGAAAACTTTCCGGATGTTTCTCCCTTTGCCAGTAACGCATAGCACTACGTTAGAACACGCCTAACACTGCTTATTGCTTGCGATGCATATGTTTGCGTGTATTTACTGTTTCTTCGCCCTCTTCTCTCCGGTAGACTTCGAGACCGCTGTTGATGCCCCTGTGATCGACTTCGTCGATGATGACCCTTCTTCCATTTCAGCGGAGCTTCCAGGCAAGCCCCCCCTTTGATCATCCCGATATCGCCCATTCTATTATCTCGTGCTTGCATTAGATTTTGCTACTGTTATTGTTTGCTCCTATTCTGATGCATAGCCTGCTTTTGTACCTGTTCATTGTACCTTACCTGCTTATCCTAAACTGCTTAGTATAGGTTGGTTAGAGACCCATCAGTGACCCCCAGTACTTGTCCTTGTTGCCCCTGCTTCATCATCGACGCCTCGATCGACGTGATCGACGACCAGAGCCCGACACCTCACATCACATCACTCCCCTTTAGTTGCTCAACTCTGCAGAGCTACTATAAGTATCGAGGGTGATCCCTCATAACGCACTCCTGATGATAATTCTATAGTGTAGCTATTCGGTCATGGTCATCGAGGGTGATTTCCTCTTTCACCATTCCCGATGCGACTCTGTCGTTCAACACCTCAAGTGTGAACCTCGAGGGTGGTCCCTCTTACGTTCACCTTGATGATTACATTGAGTGGAATCCACCGGCGGTGATTCCTCGGGTTTTCCCCTTGATGTCTGGACACACAGTTACCTTGACTTTACTTGAGACCTTGGTGAAAGTCGGGCGGGCCCGGAGAGCACCCGCAAGATAATGATGTGGCACGACCGGGCATTCTAGGCCCTTGTCGTAAGTCCATGAGATAGGGCGACGGGGTCACTTTCGATCGTGAGTCTCTGCTCGTCTCCGCAAGCTAATAATACACTATGGTTTGGGTATTTGTTCTGAGTTGGCCTCTAGCCTTTATGCACTAACCACCACGTGAGAATAGATATGGGCCTCGACGTCGTGGTATCAGCTGAAGCTTTGTCAGACGTCCAGTTCAGCAGTGCGGCACGGCCGGATCGTGCTGGCCATTCGAGGCGGTGCTGGTATTCACCCTGCGTGCAATGACCTGGAGTGCTGCAGGCGATGGGCCCAAGACCCCGGAGTGCTTAGGATGTAGACCGGCGGGGACCTCTCTGCTGTGCCTAGGTAGGGCTGCGACGTGTTGATCTTCCGAGGGCGGGCATTGAACCCAGAAAGGTGTGTCCGGCCAGAGTGATCGAGCGTGTTGGGTAACGTGGTGCACCTCTGCAGGGAAGATTATCTATTAATAGTCGTGTCCACGGTAACGAACGTTCAGACTTATATCCTGGTCTTTTACAACTACAAATGGATACTTGAGATATGTGGCTCCGAGATTGCTTTCTCGCAGGGAGTCGAGGAAGGATCTCTGGGCATTAATGTTACAACATGTTTGTTAAATATAAACTACTATTCTTTACTCTTCTACATGTTGCAAGATGCTCGGAGCTGCTTGAAGATGCTAGTCTTCGATAGGCTAGGCATTCCCCCTCTATTTTGGCATTCTGCAGATCAGTCCATAGATACAAACCTTCCATTTGATACTAATGCATACTTAGTATAGATCTGATGCTTGCGAGTACTTTGGATGAGTACTCACGGTTGTTTTGCTACCCCTTTCCCCGCTTCTTTCTTCTTTCCGGTTGATGTAACCAGATCGTGGATCCTTGGAGCCAGATGCCATCGCTGATGGATGCTACTACGTGAAGGCCGCCGACGACCAGGAGTAGTTAGGAGGTCCCAGGCAGGAGGCCTTGCCTCTTCGATCGTTGTTGCTTTTGTGCTAGCCTTCTTAAGGCATCCTTGTTTAACTTATGTCTGTACTCAGATATTATTGCTTCCGCTAACTCTTGTGTATCGAGCTATGTATTCGAGCCCTCGAGGCCCCTGGCTTGTAATATAAAGCTTGTATTATTTTATTTGTGTCTAGAGTTGTGTTGTGATATCTTCCCGTGAGTCCCTGATCTTGATCGTACACATTTGCATGTATGATTAGTGTATGATTGAATCGGGGGTGTCATCCCCACGAGGGTGGGGGCGCGCCTAGGGGAGCAGGCGTGCCTCCCTGCCTCGTGGCCTCCTCGCTTCTTTCTTGATATCCACTCCAAGTCCGCTGGATCACGTTTGTTCCAAAAATGATTCTCCCAAAGGTTTCATTCCGTTTGGACTCCGTTTGATATTCCTTTTCTGCTAAACACTAAAATAGGGAAAAACAACAATTTGCACTGGGCCTCTAGTTAATAGGTTAGTCCCAAAAATAATATAAAAGTGCACAATAAAGCCCATTAAACATCCAAAACAGATAATATAGTAGCAGGGAACAATAAAAAGTTATAGATACGTTGGAGACGTATCAATTGTTCCATGCTATTATATTATCTATTTTGGATGTTTAATAGGCATTTATATGCTATTTTATATTATTTTTGGGACTAACCTATAAATCGAGGGCCCGCTGCCAGTTTTTTTGCCTATTTTAAAGTTTCGAGGAAAAGGAATACCAAACAGAGTCCAAAAGGGATGAAACCTTCGCGATGATCTTTCTTGGACCGAAAGCAAACCAGAAGACTTGGAGACTAAGTCGGAGACGCAACGAGGCGGCCACGAGGCAGGAGGGCGCGCAGGGGGGTAGGGCGCGCCCCCTACCTCGTGGGCCCCTCGTACCTCCCCTGACCTAGTTCCTTCACCTATATACTCTTATACCCTGAAAACATCCAGGAGAGCCACGAAACCACTTTTCCACCGCCACAACCTGATGTACCCATGAGATCCCATCTAGGGACCTTTTCTAGCGTCCTGCCGGAGGGGGATTCGATCACAGAGGATTTCTACATCAACACCATTACCTCTCCCATGAAGCGTGAGTAATTTACCATAGACCTTCGGGTCCATAGTTATTACCTAGATGGCCTCTTCTCTTTCTCTATCTTTATTCTCAATACCATGTTCTCCTCGATGTTCTTCAAGATCTATTGTATGTAATATTCTTTTGTGGTGTGTTTGCCGAGATCCAATGAATTCTAGATTTATGATCAGATTATCTATGATTATTATTTGGTTCTTCTCTGAATTCTTATATGCATGATTTAATACCTTTGCAAGTCTCTTCAAATTATCGGTTTAGTTTGGCCTACTAGATTGATCTTTCTTGCAATGGGAGAAGTGCTTAGCTTTGGGTTCAATATTGCGGTGTCCTTTCCCAGTGACAGTAGCGGCAGCAAGACACGTATTGTATTGTTGCCATCAAGGATAAAAAGATGGGGTTTTCATCATATTTCTTGAGTTGATTCCTCTACATCATGTCATCTTAGTTAATGCGTTACTCCGTTCTTTATGAACTTTATACTCTAGATCCATGCTGGATAGCGGTCGATGTGTGGAGTAATAGTAGTAGATGCAGACAGGAGTCGGTCTACTTGACACGGACGTGATGCCTATGTTCATGATCATTACCTTAGATACCGTCGTAACTATGCGCTTTTCTATCAGTTGCTCGGCAGTAATTTGTTCACGCACCGTAATATTTGCTATCTTGAGAGAAGCCACTAGTGAAACCTATGGCCCTCAGGTCTCTTTTCCATTATATTGAATCTCTTTTACATCTTACTAGTTTCCGATCTACTATTTTGCAATCTTTTACTTTCTGATATATAAGCTAAAACTACCAAAAATATTTAATTTACCATTTATCTATCTCTATGAGATCTCACTTTTGCAAGTGACCATGAAGGAATTGACAATCCCTTTATTGCGTTGGGTACAAGTTGTTGATTGTTTGTGCAGGTATTTGGTGACTTGTGCATTGTCTCCTACTGGATTGATACCTTGGTTCTCAAAACTGAGGGAAATACTTAAGGTACTTTGCTGCATCACCCTTTCCTCTTCAAGGGAAAACCAACGCAAGCTCAAGAGGTAGCAGGTGACCCTCCTCACCACCAACGACCAAAGTCATCACCGGGGGAGAGCCGTCGGAGGCTAGCGGCGGAGGCGGATCTTTGTCCATCACTTGACATGCAACTACATGTATTGTAACTGTATTTATTATCTATTTTTTTACCTTTTTTGTCGGAGTTTTGCACACGTCCAGCGCGATGACGTCCCTTGAGCTCTTGATCCAGCAAAGGGTCGAGGAAGTAGATGAGTTGCGTCAGCACGACGGCGTGGTGATGGTGATGGTGATATGATCTGCGCAGGGCTTCGCCTAAGCACCGCAAGAATATGACCAGAGGCATAAATTGTGGAGGGGGGCGCCACACATGGCTTGGAACAATTGATGTGTGTTCAGCCCCCCCCCCCCCCGTCTATAAAGGAGGGAGGGAGAGGAGGCCGGCCCTAGGTGCGCCCCCAAGTAGTAGGAGTCCTACTTGGGGTCCTAGTAGTATTCGCCCCCCTTCCTTTTACCGGAGGGGGCAAGAGGGAAGGAGAGGGAGAAGGAGAAGGAAAGGGGCGCCACCCGCTCCCCTATTCCAATTCGGAATCGTCCCTTGTGGGGGGGCGCGTCAGTCCCTTGTGGGATGGTTTGCCTCCCTCCTATGGCCCATATGGCCCATATCTTTCCCCGGGGGTTTCCGGTAACCCCTCCAGTACTCCGGTATGTACCCGATTCATTCCGGAACACTTCCGGTGTCTGAATACTACCTTCCAATATATCAATCTTTACCTCTCAACCATTTTGAGACTCCTCATCATGTCCGCGATCTCATCCGGGACTCTGATGTCTACTACACAACCTTCTTCTTGTAGACGTTATTGGGCCTCCAAGTGCAGAGGTTTGTAGGACAGTAGCAAATTTCCCTCAAGTGGATGACCTAAGGTTTGTCAATCCGTAGGAGGCGTAGGATGAAGATGGTCTCTCTCAAACAACCCTGCAACCAAATAACAAAGAGTCTCTTGTGTCCCCAACACACCCAATACAATGGTAAATTGTATAGGTGCACTAGTTTGGTGAAGGGATGGTGATACAAGTGCAATATGGATGGTAGATATAGGTATTTGTAATCTGAAAATATAAAAACAGGAAGGTAACTAATGATAAAAGTGAGCGTAAATGGTATTGCAATGGTAGGAAACAAGGCCTAAGGTTCATACTTTCACTAGTGCAAGTTCTCTCAACAATAATAACATAATTAGATCATATAACTATCCCTCAACATGCAACAAAGAGTCACTCCAAAGCCACTAATAGCGGAGAACAAACGAAGAGATTATGGTAGGGTATGAAACCACCTCAAAGTTATCCTTTCTGTTCTATCTATTCAAGAGTCTGTAGTAAAATAACATGAAGCTATTCTTTCCGTTCAATCTATCATAGAGTTCATACTAGAATAACACCTTAAGACACAAATCAACCAAAACCCTAATGTCACCTAGATACTCCATTGTCACCTCAAGTATTCGTGGGCATGATTATACAATATGCATCACACAATCTCAGATTCATCTATTCAACAAACACAAAGTACTTCAAAGAGTGCCCCAAAGTTTTTACCGGAGAGTCAAGATGAAAACGTGTGCCAACCCCTATGCATAGGTTCATGGCGGAATCCGCAAGTTGATCACCAAAACATACATCAAGTGGATCACGTGATATCCCATTGTCACCATAGATAAGCACGGCATGACATACATCAAGTGTTCTCAAATCCTTAAAGACTCAATGCGATAAGATAACTTCAAAGGGAAAACTCAATCCGTTAAAAGAGAGTAGAGGGGGAAAACATCATAAGATCCAACTATAATAGCAAAGCTCGCGATACATCAAGATCGTTCCATAGAGAGAACACGAGAGAGAGATCAAACATATAGCTACTGGTACATACCCTCATCCCCGAGGGTGAACTACTCCCACCTCGTCATGGAGAGCGCAGGGATGATGAAGATGGCCACCGGTGAGGGATCCCCCCTCCGGCAGGGTGCCGGAACAGGCTCCCGAGAGGTTTTTGGTGGCTACAGAGGCTTGCGGCGGCGAAACTCCCGATCTATATTCGTCTTCGATGGTTTTAGGGTATAAGGGAATATATAGGCGAGAGAAGTCGGTCAGGGGAGCCTCGAGGGACCCACGAGATAGGTGGGCACGCCCAGGGGGTGGGTGCGCCCTCCTATCTCCCGGCCTCCTTGATGTTTCCCTGGCTTGTACTCCAAGTCTCTCGGATCATATTCGTTCCAAAAATCATGCTCTCGACGGTTTCATTCCATTTGGACTCCATTTGATATTCCTTTTCTTCGAAATACTGAAACAAGGAATAAAATAGCAATATGGGCTGGGCCTCCGGTTAGTAGGTTAGTCCCAAAAGTAATGTAAAAGTGTATAATAAAGCCCCGTAATCATTCAAAACAGATAATAAAATAGCATGAATGCTTCATAAATTATAGATACGCTGGAGACGTATCAGCACCCCCAAGCTTAATTCCTACTCGTCCTTGAGTAGGTAAATGATAAAGAAAGAATTTATGCTGTGAATTCTAGCAGGTGCACAAGTTTGATCAATGATAATTTCAATCACCTTTTCTAGCATGATTATAAGTCATAACAGTAGTTCATCTCATTAAACTTCTCAAGATCAAGTAACAAGCTATTCACATGTTAAAGCATAGACCATAAACTTTCTTGAAAACTAGCAAACTTCATTCTTAGTCATCAAACAATTACAATTCATCTTATTTTCAGGAAGGGTCTATGTCAGTGCTTTGATTTAGAAAACTCCACATACTCAACTATCATATAGTCTTCTACAATTGTTAACACTCACACAATACTAATGGTTATGGAGTTTCAATCGGACACTGAGAAAGATAGCGGCTTATAGTGTTGCCTCCCAACGTATTGATCTTTGGGTGATGTCAACAATAATAGTTCATGCTAACTTACATCCAATTGGATATATATATATATATATATATATATATATATCAGGATCTTCCCAGCACGAGGTGCTTGCCAAAGAATAAAATGAAAAAGGGAAAGGTGAAGATCACCTTGACTCTTGCATAAAAGTAAAAGATAGGCCCTTCACAGAGGGAAGCAAAGATTTGCAGAGATGCCAGAGCTCAATTTTGAAATAGAGATAAATAATTTTGAAAGGTATGATCTCATTGTCAACATAACAACTAAGAGATCCCAATATCTTCCATACTACATATATTATAGGTGGTTCCCAAAGAGAATGGTAAAAGTTTTTACCCCCCCTCCACCAACAATCATCAATCCATGGCTTGCCCGAAACAACGGGTGCCTCCAACTAACATCAAACCTAGGGGAGTTTTGTTTGCAATTATTTTTGATTCGATTTTGATCTTCTGATCATGGGACTGGGCATCCCGGTTACCAGCCATTTTTCTCGTGAATGATGAGCGGAGTCCAATCATCTTGAGAAAAACCCACATAGCATGGAAGATACTGACAGCCCCTAGTCGCTACACGAGCGATTCAGGCATACAAAACAGATTATTATTTGAAGTAGAGTTTGGCACATGCAAATTTACTTGGAAAGGCAGGTAAATACTGCATATAGGTAGGTATGGTGGACACTCATGGCCAAAACTGGGTTTAAGGACATTTGGAAGCACAAGTAGTATCTCTACTTGGTGCAAGGAATTTTGGCTACCATGAGGGGGAGAGGCAAGCTCAACATGTTTGAACGATCCATGACAATATACTTTAACTGAGATGTGAGAAAACATAACCCATTACGTGTTCTTCCTTGTCCAACATCAACTCTTTAGCATGTCATACTTAATGAGTGCTGACAATTATAAAGGATGTCTAGGATAGTATATTTATATGTGAAATCTCTCTTCCTTCAATATTCTTTCATGAATTGTTCAAATGACCAATACAATGCTTGCTAACCTTCTACAAATTTACAACCTTTACTTCTTAGATGTGAAGTCATTACTCCCCATGGGATAAGAAAATGAAACATATATAATTTCAGATTTATGACATTCAACTCATTCAACCATTTACTCATAGGATATAAGTGAAGCACACGAGTAAATGAAAAACTACTCCAAAAAGATATAAGTGAAGATCAATGAGTAGCTAAATAATTATGTGACTATGTGAAGACTCTCTCTCATTTAAGAATTTCAAATCTTGGTATTTTATTCAAGCAGCAAGCAAAGCAAAATAAAATGACATTGCAAGGATAGCACAAGTCATGTGAAGAAGCAAAAACTTAGGTTCAACCGATACTAACCGATAATTTTTGAAGAAGAAAGGTGGGATGCCTCACGGGGCATCCCAGAGCTTAGATTCTTGAGATTTCTTGAAATATTATCTTGGGGTGCCTTGGGAATCCCCAAGCTTGAACTTTTGTGTCTCCTTAATTCCTCTCATATCATGGTTTCTCTATTTCTCAAAAGCTTCATCCACACCAAACTCAACAAGAACTCGTGAGATAGGTTAGTATAAACCAATGCAAAACCTTATCATTTTCTACTGTAAAAAATCACTAAAATTATTATTCAACATTGAATACTAAATGCCTCTGCATATTTAATACTCCTATCCTCAAATAGAATCATTAAACAAGCAAACATATGCAATCAATTCAAACATAACAGCAATATGCCAAAACAGTATAGTTTGTAAAGAATGCAAGAGTATCAATACTTCCCTAACTCCACAAATTTTGAGAAAAATACTAAGCTTTAGAAGATTTATCAGAGCTCAATATTCAAAAAGTTTCAGCATTATATCATGTTCTTACTTTTCTAGGGAATTTTTGCAACAGCGGTAAACTTTCTGTTTGCAAACAGCAACATGTGTACTAGCAAAATAAGCATGGTAAAGGCTATACTTGACATTTTTATTGAAAATAAAGATGCAAAAAATTATTATAAATAACATCAAGCAAATACTAATAAGAGAAAATGATGCTCCAAGCAAAACACATATCATGTGGTGAATAAAAATATAGCTCCAAGTAAAGTTACTGATGAACGAAGACGAGAGAGGGGATGCCTTCCGGGGCATCCCCAAGCTTAGGCTCTTGCTTGTCCTTGAATATTACCTTGGGGTGTCTTGGGCATCCCCAAGCTTAGGCTCTTGCCACTCCTTATTCCATAGTCCATCGAATCTTTACCCAAAACTTGAAAACTCCACAACACAAAACTAAACAGAGAACTCGTAAGCTCCGTTAGTATAAGAAAATATAACCACCACTTAGGTACTGTAATGAACTCATTCTAAATTCATATTGGTGTAATACCTACTGTATTCCAACTTCTCTATGGTTCATACCACTTAATACTAGCCATAGATGCATCAAAATAAGCAAACAACACACAAAAAACAGAATCTGTAAAAAACAGAACAGTCTGTAGTAATCTGTATCAAACGTATACTTATGGAATTCCAAAAATCCTACCAAATTAGGAAGCCCTAAGAAAGTTATGTACCAATCCAGATAAAAACGAATTGGATCAGAACCACGTTTCTGGGAATTACCAAAACTAATTTACTTGGTACAAAAGTTTCTGATTCTCAGCAGGATCAACACAACTATCACCGTAAGCTATCCTAAAGGTCTTACTTGGCACTTTATGTGACACTCCAAAATTTTAATTTTGTCTTTATCAAAAACTTTGTGGTTTTCTTTGAAAAGAGGCCATTAAAATTTTTTTCTTTCAAAAAAAAAACCTTCCTCTTAAAAGCTTCCTTTGCTTTGGCAAGGATTTTAATTTTTTTTTAAACATTGGTGTTTGAATCTTTTGAAACTTCTTCTCTGTTGGTTCCCTCTCAAATTTATTTTGGGAGTTTAATCTTTTGGTGGCACGGTATGAAGAGGGACATAGCCACCTTCATTGCATGTTGCGACTCATGTCAACGCATAAAAGCTGAGCATCAGAGACCAGCCGGACTACTGCAACCAAACAAAATACCTGAATGGAAATGGGATGAAATAGGAATGGATTTCATTGTCGGACTACCTCGGTCGCGACACGGGAATGATGCCATATGGGTCATCACCGATAGATTAACCAAAGTGGCACACTTTATTCCAGTAAAGACGACCCACACCACTCAAAGACTTGCTAGGATTTATCTTTCCCGCATAGTTTGTCTGCACGGTGTCCCGAAGACTATAATATCCGACAGAGGCACTCAGTTCGTCTCAAGATTTTGGGAGCATTTACAACAGGCTCTGGGAACCCAACTAGCCTTCAGTACCGCATACCACCCACGGACTGATGGACAGACTGAACGCGTAAACCAAATTTTAGAAGACATGCTGAGAGCATGTGTCCTCACATATGGAACCAGTTGGGAAGAAAGCCTGCCATACGCCGAATTCGCGTATAACAATAGCTACCAGGCCAGCCTACAAATGGCACGATTTGAGGCTTTGTACGGACGAAGATGTCGTACCCCGTTAAATTGGTCAGAGACCGGAGACAGCCGCATCTTCGGACCAGACATGCTCAGAGAAGCCAAGGAAAAGGTCAGGCTAATCAGAGACCGACTTAAGACCGCTCAGAGTCGACAGAAAAGTTATTATGATCAGAAACATCGTAGGGTCAGCTTCGAACCCGGTGAGTTTGTATACCTGAGAGTATCCCCTATGAAAGGACTGCAACGGTTTAAGATTAAAGGAAAGTTAGCACCAAGATTCATTGGACCATTCTGCATAGTGGCACGAAGAGGCACTGTAGCCTACCAGCTAGACTTACCCGAAGACTTGTCCGACATTCACGACGTGTTCCACGTCTCTCAATTAAGGAAGTGCGTAAGCAACCCAGAGAAACAAGTATCCCATGAAAACATTGACGTGCTGCCAGACCTCACTTATCGGGAACGTCCCGTAAGAATATTAGAGGAGTCTGAAAGGAGGACCCGACAGAAGACCATCAAGTTTTTCAAAGTCCAGTGGAGCAATCACACCGACAGTGAAGCAACTTGGGAAAGCGAGGATTTTCTTCGGACAGAGCATCCACACTTATTTAAGGATCAGCTGAAATCTCGGGGACGAGATTTTTCCTAAGGGGGTAGGTGTTGTGACACTCCAAAATTTTAATTTGGTCTTTATCAAAAACTTTGTGGTTTTCTTTGAAAAGAGGCCATTTAAATTTTTTTCTTTCAAAAAAAAACCTTCCTCTTAAAAGCTTCCTTTGCTTTGGCAAGGATTTTAATTTTTTTTAAACATTGGTGTTTGAATCTTTTGAAACTTCTTCTCTGTTGGTTCCCTCTCAAATTTATTTTGGGAGTTTAATCTTTTGCTTTTAAACTGAAACTCTATGAAAAACTTGGGATTTTCATATCTTGGAACCACCCATGACTTGGCATTTTGCCATGTGGTAAAACCCCTCCAAAACCTCCCCTACACCTTGTGATCAACCTAAGTTCTCTGTCCCAACTAATCCAAACAAGTTTTGGGTTTTATTCTAATTATTTTTCCTCTCAAATCAATTCTGAAAATTATTTGGAGCCCGAGTGATTTTCAAAGCAAGTACCCTTTTTCATTTGAGTTTTGACCTCAAACCAACTCTCCTGGATAGTCCTTTGTACCCACAACCCAGAACCATCTTGATCCACTCCTCCTCTTGTCAATTTTTTCAAAATTCAGTCTCTGCAAGTTTGGACCAGATTTGCCAAATGTGATGAAATTCATATCTACACTCCTCCAAAAATTCCACCAAAATTCAGGCAGCCTACTTGAGCAATGAGAAGCCACTCCACCAAAAATCAGCTCAAGGAAAAATCACCAGAGGCCAAATTCATTCTGTCGAACACCTTGCAGGCACTGTTGCTGTTCAAAATTCAGAAAATTCAGACTTCAGTGTCATTTTGTGTTCGTCAGCTTCACTCACGCGTTCACAGTGCACTTGGCACGTTCCTCGCAGCCCCTCCCTCTTGTCCAGAGCTTCACACGCGTGCGTGGAGCCTTCCTGGCGTCGGTGGCCCGCTGGCCCGCCCTCGCCGGCGTCTTCTGGAGCGTCGGGACCTCCTGTGGCGGCCGACAGGGGACAAGAACGGCGGCTCAACGCCGTTCCGTGCCGCCCATCGCCCCTCTGCTCTCCGCGTGGCCTCATGCGTGCCAGCGCACGCTCGTGGCACCGCCACCGTGGCCGGCAAGCACGGGACACGCTCCCTGCCGC
Source organism: Triticum aestivum (assembly GCF_018294505.1). Lineage (NCBI taxonomy): Eukaryota > Viridiplantae > Streptophyta > Magnoliopsida > Poales > Poaceae > Triticum > Triticum aestivum. The sequence goes on from NC_057804.1 coordinate 154,890,546, forward strand.
CGACGGGCCCGCGCCGCCCCGTTCTGTCGAACTCACCCCAAAGCACCAAACTCCAGCTCGATTAGCGCCTAAACAGAACCGGTGGACCTCAACGACGATGCCCAAGCCCCTAATCCCACTGCACATCCACGGCACCGCCGTAATCACTCGCCGGAGATCCCCGTTCATGGCAACCGCCTCGGGCCGCCTATAAAAAGGGCCCCCGAGCTCACCCTCGTGCACGCATCATCCCCACTCCTCACCAACGCCACGCCAGGCCACTAGGAGGTCCTCGAGGAGGTCTCCTCCCCCAACTCCGGCCGCCCCGATCCGCCTCGGCCTCCACCACGATTCGCTCCGGTGAGGCCATCTCCGGCGCCCAAACCCCGTCCGTTACCCTCTCTAGCTACCAGGAGCCTAACCCCCTCTTCAATTTGATCTTCACAGCTCTCTCCGACGAGTCCCTCGACCACCCGAGCCGCCGTCCGCCGGAGCAAAGCTCGCCGTCGACGTGGTACTCGCCGGCGACCACCACCACCACCAACCGACGCGGAATGGCGCCCTGAGCACGGAGGTACCCTCCGATCCCCCTGCCTCGCCGTGGATCGCCGCCGGCGACCACCGCGGCTCTCGGTCACCGACGAGCTTCGTTCCCCCCCCCCTTTTTGAAGTTTAAACCTGACGAGTGGGACCCCACCGTCAGCCTCTCTGCTCTCTCTATTGAAACGTTTTCTGGAAGCGCCTTCGGGCAAAATGTGCTTTCCCCTCTGGGCTGGCGTATTCACCACTGGAACGTTTTCTGTTTTTATAAGCTAGCCCCTGGAAATCTTCTGTTTCATTACAGATGAGTCCCTGGACAAAAACCTTTATAACTTTTAATCAGAAAAGTATTTTTGATTGATTCTTTTTCTGTTCTCTTTAAAATTTTGTCTAGTTTTTTATCAGATTTATTTGAAAAATATTTGGTATACTTTTTGTGCACTCCTTGGTATTTATGATAGCGCATATATTTTCTTTATACCGTAGATACCGAAGGAGGTGACGGAGCTGCGAACTTCACCGAGCTAGGCTCCGACTACTCTGAACCAGGCAAGCATGTTTGAACTTTTGATATGATGAGTGTCTTGGCATGTTTTGCATTTAGTTAGTTTCATGACATGTTGAGGAGCATATCGATGAACGTTATTTTATGCAAGATTGAGGTAAGTGAGCTCGATGATCCATAAGTGGATGGATGTGAGTATGAATGGCCATGTGTTGGCATGAGGATGGGTGAGATGGCAGTGTCGTAGCATGCCAGTCTTATGCCAGACTATGTGACTTCAGTGTCAAACCGTATCGATCCAGTTCCTCTCATTTCCTTCCCTGTACTACCACATGTTTTCTGCAAGTAATAGGGTTTAGTAAGTTGCAAACCGCTTTCCTGGTACACACCAAAAGGAGAGGCCGTGATGATGGTTCCATGGCCCTGGATTAAAGCCAGTCATCCGGTCAGGGGGCATGGGTGTTTCCGGTTGGGACCGAGAGGGGGGCACCCCTTAGAGCGCGTGTATATAAATTTGATCCCATGCTATTCGAGATTGTGATCTCCCCGTATCAAAAGTTTTTCTTGGACGATGTCTAGGGTGATTCCTAGCATCGAGAGGTAGGATGGGTGTGTACTGGTTAGCTGTGTTTTCTTCCGAAATACCGTAAACGGAACTAGTCCTTCGTGACTACGGAAATCCGTTGGCTGTGGGAAAATTTTTGTACAAACTCTGCAGAGTCATATATTCCTCCAAATCATCTATTCCATGTCCAAATTCGTATTATCTTATCCTAATCAAATGTTAGTTTTGATGGCAGAGACTCCGGTGATTCGCATGAGTGCTAATTCTGGTTAAATGATTATTCCTGTGGATGGACTAACCCATTTATTCTCTTGGATTAAATGTTTATTATGAGTATATTTACTTGTGAATAAAAGCCCTTTCTGCGATGTCGCTCAGACGTCCGACTGTGGCATTGTTGAGTTTGATAGCGAGTCCGACACCTAGAGGAGTCCCAGTCAGTCTCGTGCGACCCTGGATTTGGTCACTGTTTTACATCCGCTTCCGCTACCAAATAAATTCATCGAGCCCCACCGCGACGCTCGATGAGATGACAGACTTAGAGTCTCGTATTTCTCTCCCCGCTGTGTTTTTCCACCACCACCCTATCCTCGAGTCAGTAGTATGCCTCCACACCACTGTGTCATGTCTGCCATTATGTATAATTATTGGTGTGCTTGTAATAATTTGGTTGAGCAACCGTAGTTCGACCCTGTAATATATTTTATGCTACTGGCTTATTGTATCAAGAATTTGTCTACCAGTGAGGAGGATTTCTCTCATACTGGACTCAAAAGATTGGTTTCTCAATAAATATTTTTATTGGAAACCGGTCGTGACAATCTTGGTATCAGAGCCAGGCTGACTGTAGGAAGCCACTAGGTGCGATCGCTAATTGGTTATTAGTATGATAGAGCTAATTTATATTTTTGCAATTGTAGTCATTTTCTGTCAGTCAGCATAAATTTATGATCTGACCATGCAGAATTTTTGCCTACTTTTGTAGATGGCCGACAACAGCTGCGAGTCTCAGACCTTCGCCAACGTGCCCGATGGGTTCGTCAAGCTTCTTTCTTTCATCGTTCAGGTCGCGATGGGGCCATCCGTGCGCCTAGTCTTCACACTCTGCCAGCACCGAGTCAACGACAGTCTGACCATGCACCAGGCCGCGGTGCAGTTCAAGGGAGGGCATGGTGAGTTACGCCACTTCCGGTTCATGGGAAGAGCCATGCCTACGGAGAGGCATGCTATGCAGATGGCAGCCCGCGAGTCGATAGCTCGTCTCAGGGATGTCCTCCCCGTGATGAAGACTCGTCGTTACTGTTATCTTCCGTGCCATGTGCCTTACACCTGTCACTACGCATACTCCTGCCCCAGAGGAGAACGAGACGAGGCTTTTGAGATGCTCATTGAGTATCTCCGGGCCCTGGAGGCAGCCTTTGACAACCTGGTGGACGACTTCGTAGCTACCCGCATGGACTCAGTTCATGGCTGTGCTGCCAACAGGAGGGAGCTCCTACCCATCGCACCGCCACTGACTTTGGTCTCGTCCTCAGCATCTTATACGCCTACTCGTCGCCTGCCTTCTACCGAAGAATTCAACCAAGTCATTGCACCCACTTCAGCGCGCACTGCACCACCCTTCGCACCCACTCCTGTACGTGTTGCTCCGCCCCTGGCAACCGCTCCGTCCACTCTACGCAACACTACACGTATGGAGCCCATTAGCGAGGAGGAAGTCGAGTCCCCAACCTCGCTACGCCTCGCCCTCGGCAGGGCAAAGGAGCCTCGCCCTCGGCAGGGCAAAGGAGGTCGTCAACATTTCTGCCTGAGTACGCCTAGCCGCCATGTAATGTACCGCTTTGTAAGATATGTACATAGGTTGTGAGAAGTAGCCTGTTTGCGCATCATGTAGGATCTGGAGAAGTGCACTAGCCTAAATAACATGTCAGGATTTTGTACGCATGTCCTGAGTGATGTATTGTATAATTACCGCCCGCGTGTAAGATATGTAATGAGCAGTCCTTCTCCGTGCGCAAGTCGATTTGTTTTTCTTAAGTAAGCTGAGTTATTTAATTTTATTTGCCAGCTTTATGCATTTATGCATTTGTTTTTGCGACTCTTTCCGCTTTTCTTATGGGTCTTACAAATATATCCCCAGAGTGAAAAATGTCTCATCCTTGGACTCGCTCCATGCCAATTCCACCAGAGGAAAACTATGATGCACCACCCAGCAACGAGTTCACTCAGGGACAGTCAAGCCAACAGGGCAGTGAATCGGCACTTTCACAAATGTGCCGCCTTTATGAGCAGAGTCAGCAACAACATCGGGAAATGATGAACCAAGTCATCAACATGGGAAATCACCATGGACAGTATCAGCAGCATTCCAAGTTATCTGAGCTACAGAAGACACGTCCTCAAACATTTTCTCACACTGACAAACCTCTTGAAGCCGAGGACTGGCTTCGAGATATGGAGAGAAAATTAATTATTGCAAAATGTTCAGACCCCGAGAAGGTATTATATGCTCCGCACTATCTCACAGGAGCAGCCGCATCGTGGTGGGAGAATTTTCTGCACATGCATCCCAACGAAAATAACATAACCTGGGATGATTTCAAGGAGGGTTTCCGTGGTGCACACATTCCTAAGAGTATTATGAAAATCAAGAAGAGAGAGTTCGATGACCTCAAACAAAGGAACATGACAGTGTCAGATTACAACAGTCAATTTACTCTATTGTCCCGCTACGCCAATGAAGAGCGTATGACTGAAATCAAGAAGATGGAGAAGTTCCTTGACGGTCTGACGCCCGCACTTAAATGCCAACTGGTCGTGCACACTTTTCCTGATTTTAAAACACTGGTGGACAAAGCCATTACTCTGGAAAATGAGAGACGCAGTCTGGAAGACATCCGCAAGCGAAAAAGGGACTAGATAAATCATGCTCGCAATCACCGAAGCAAGACAGATTTTCAAAAGGGTGGGACACACGAATCCTCATTCAATGTCTCACACCCAATCAAGAATTTTCATGCAAGGGACAAGGAATTCACCTATCGCCTCGGCGTTACCTGTTACGCTTGTGGAGAAGAAGGGCACTATGCCAACCAGTGCCCCAAGCCAAGGAATTCAACCCCAAAGCCAAACAACGGCAGCAACAATTCCGCGCCCAAGCGAAACAATTTCAATCCCAACAATAACCACAGGAAAGGTCATCTGAATCACGTAACCAAAGAGGAGGCACAAAATGCTCCGGATATCGTACTCGGTACGTTTCCTGTCAACACAATACCTGCAATGGTTTTGTTTGATTCTGGAGCTTCTCACTCTTTCATTTCGAATTTTTTTGCTTTGCAAAATTATTTTTCGATGCTTCCTTTGGAGAAATCCATGATCATCAAGTCCCCTGGGATTCAGCAAGTTACTCAGAATTACTGTCAGAATGTGGTCATTGAGTTCGAAGGATTGGAGTTTCACGCAAATCTTATTGTGTTGGAAAATAAAGGACTGGATGTCATCCTAGGAATGGATTGGCTAACCACCAATAAGGGTTTTATCGACTGTTTCAACAGGACCGTAATCCTCACACACCACCAAGGGAAGACTATAAGAGTATCAGCTAAGGAAGGAAAAATACCCCGGCAACCGAGATTAAATAAGGTGGACGTTTCTGAGCTAAACAAGGTTCCAGTAGTGTGTGAATTTCCAGATGTATTCCCTGAAGAACTACCAGGCATGCCACCAGACCGAGAAATAGAATTCCGCATTGAGCTAGCACCAGGAACCACCCCCATATACAAGAAACCATACAGAATGGCACCATCCGAGTTGATCGAGTTGAAGAAGCAAATAAAGGAATTACTGGAAAAAGGATACATTCGAGCCAGCTCCTCACCTTGGGGATCACCAATTTTATTTGCCAAAAAGAAGGATGGAACGCTGAGATTGTGTATTGACTATCGAGCACTTAACATGGTCACAGTCAAAAACAAATACCCGATGCCAAGGATAAACGATTTGTTTGATCAACTCGCTCAGGCCAAGGTATTCTCAAAAATTGACTTAAGGTCAGGATACCATCAATTGAAGGTACGAACGGAAGATATCCCCAAAACAGCCTTCACCTCCAGATATGGACTGTACGAGTTCACAGTGATGCCATTTGGATTAACTAACGCCCCAGCATATTTTGTTCACCTCATGAACAAAGTATTTATGAAGTTTATGGACAAGTTCGTCGTGGTATTCATCGACGATATTCTGGTATACTCCAAGACACCAGAAGAGCACGCAGAACATCTCAGGATTGTGCTAGGAGAGCTAAGAAAACACCAATTGTATGCCAAGTTCAGCAAGTGCGAATTTTGGCTAAGACAAGTAGGCTTTCTAGGCCACGTACTGACCCAAGACGGTATCGCAGTGGACCCAGAGAAAGTCAAGGCCGTACTTGGCTGGAAGTCACCAGCCAGCGTAACAGACATACGGAGTTTCTTGGGAATGGCAGGATATTACCGCAGATTTATTGAAGGATTTTCCACCATAGCCAAGCCTATGACACAGTTGCTCAAGAAAGATAAGAAGTTTGAATGGACAGAAGCCTGCGAGAAAAGTTTCCAAGAGCTAAAGCGGAAGTTAACGACAGCACCGGTATTAATTGTACCCGACATACACAAGAATTTTGAAGTATATTGTGACGCGTCCAGAAAGGGTCTCGGATGCGTGTTGATGCAGGAAGGCAAGGTTGTCGCCTACGCTTCAAGGCAACTTCGCAAGCATGAGGAAAATTATCCCACTCATGACTTAGAAATGGCAGCAGTTATTCATGCACTCAAGGAATGGAGGCATTTCTTACTTGGGAATCGATGTGAAATATATACGGATCACAAAAGTCTCAAATATATTTTCACGCAGCCAGAACTAAATTTACGGCAACGACGTTGGTTGGAGTTAGTAAAGGATTATGATGTTGGTATCCATTACCATCCAGGGAAAGCAAATGTAGTGGCCGATGCCCTTAGTCGGAACCCCAGCTCCGACGAAAACAATCTGCACAGCTTGAGGCCCGAATTCCAACAAGAATTTGCCAAGCTCAACTTGATAATGGTAGCAGAAGGCACCATATCAAACTTGGAAATACAACCCAACCTTGTGGAGAAAATTAAAGAAGCTCAGCCCGGTCACACCAGCATCGAAGGCATCAAAAGAAAGTTGAGTATGGGCAAGGCCTCGGAATTCGTAATAGACAATGAAGGAATATTATGGTACGGAGAAAGGCTCTGCGTGCCAAACATAGAAGACCTTAAACAGCAAATTTTAGCTGAAGCACACACCACTCCATATTCAATTCACCCTGGAGGAACCAAAATGTATAAGGATATTCAGGAAAGATTTTGGTGGCACGGTATGAAGAGGGACATAGCCACCTTCATTGCATGTTGCGACTCATGTCAACGCATAAAAGCTGAGCATCAGAGACCAGCCGGACTACTGCAACCAAACAAAATACCTGAGTGGAAATGGGATGAAATAGGGATGGATTTCATTGTCGGACTACCTCGGTCGCGACACGGGAATGATGCCATATGGGTCATCACCGATAGGTTAACCAAAGTGGCACACTTTATTCCAGTAAAGACGACCCACACCACTCAAAGACTTGCTAGGATTTATCTTTCCCGCATAGTTTGTCTGCACGGTGTCCCGAAGACTATAATATCCGACAGAGGCACTCAGTTCGTCTCAAGATTTTGGGAGCATTTACAACAGGCTCTGGGAACCCAACTAGCCTTCAGTACCGCATACCACCCACAGACTGATGGACAGACTGAACGCGTAAACCAAATTTTAGAAGACATGCTGAGAGCATATGTCCTCACATATGGAACCAGTTGGGAAGAAAGCCTGCCATACGCCGAGTTCGTGTATAACAATAGCTACCACGCCAGCCTACAAATGGCACCATTTGAGGATTTATACGGACGAAGATGTCATACCCCGTTAAATTGGTCAGAGACCGGAGACAGCCGCATCTTCGGACCAGACATGCTCAGAGAAGCCGAGGAAAAGGTCAAGCTAATCAGAGACCGACTTAAGACCGCTCAAAGTCGACAGAAGAGTTATTATGATCAGAAACATCGTAGGGTCAGCTTCGAACCCGGTGAGTTCGTATACCTGAGAGTATCCCCTATGAGAGGACTGCAACGGTTTAAGATTAAAGGAAAGTTAGCACCAAGATTCATTGGACCATTCTGCATAGTGGCACGAAGAGGCACTGTAGCCTACCAGCTAGACTTACCCGAAGACTTGTCCGACATTCACGTCTCTCAATTAAGGAAGTGCGTAAGCAACCCAGAGAAACAAGTATCCCATGAAAACATTGACGTGCAGCCAGACCTCACTTATCGGGAACGTCCCGTAAGAATATTAGAGGAGTCTGAAAGGAGGACCCGACAGAAGACCATCAAGTTTTTCAAAGTCCAGTGGAGCAATCACACCGACAGTGAAGCAACTTGGGAAAGCGAGGATTTTCTTCGGACAGAGCATCCACACTTATTTAAGGATCAGCTGAAATCTCGGGGACGAGATTTTTCCTAAGGGGGTAGGTGTTGTGACACTCCAAAATTTTAATTTGGTTTTTATCAAAAACTTTGTGGTTTCTTTGAAAAGAGGCCATTTAAATTTTTTCTTTCAGAAAAAACCTTCCTCTTAAAAACTTCCTTTGCTTTGGCAAGGATTTTATTTTTTTCAAACATTGGTGTTTGAATCTTTTGAAACTTCTTCTCTGTTGGTTCCCTCTCAAATTTATTTTGGGAGTTTAATCTTTTTCTTTTAAACTGAAACTCTATGAAAAACTTGGGATTTTCATATCTTGGAAACCACCCATGACTTGGCATTTTGCCCATGTGGTAAAACCCCTCCAAAACCTCCCCTACACCTTGTGATCAACCTAAGTTCTCTGTCCCAACTAATCCAAGCAAGTTTTGGATTTTATTCTAATTATTTTTCCTCTCAAATCAATTCTGAAAATTATTTGGAGCCTGAGTGATTTTCAAAGCAAGTACCCTTTTGCATTTGAGTTTTGACCTCAAACCAACTCTCCTGGATAGTCCTTTGTACCCACAACCCAGAACCATCTTGATCCACTCCTTCTCTTTTCAATTTTTCAAAATTCAGTCTCTGCAAGTTTGGACCAGATTTGCCAAATTTGATGAAATTCATATCTACACTCCTCCAAAAATTCCACCAAAATTCAGGCAGCCTACTTGAGCAATGAGAAGCCACTCCACCAAAAATCAGCTCAAGGAAAAATCACCAGAGGCCAAATTCATTCTGTCGAACACCTTGCAGGCACTGTTGCTGTTCAAAATTCAGAAAATTCAGACTTCAGTGTCATTTTGCGTTCGTCAGCTTCACTCACGCGTTCACAGTGCACTTGGCACGTTCCTCGCAGCCCCTCCCTCTTGTCCAGAGCTTCACACGCGTGCGTGGAGCCTTCCTGGCGTCGGTGGCACGCTGGCCCGCCCTCGCCGGCGTCTTCTGCAGCGTCGGGACCTCCTGTGGCGGCCGACAGGGGACAAGAACGGCGGCTCAACGCCGTTCCGTGCCGCCCATCGCCCCTCTGCTCTCCGCGTGGCCTCATGCGTGCCAGCGCACGCTCGTGGCACCGCCACCGTGGCCGGCAAGCACGGGACACGCTCCCTGCCGCCGACGGGCCCGCGCCGCCCCGTTCTGTCGAACTCACCCCAAAGCACCAAACTCCAGCTCGATTAGCGCCTAAACAGAACCGGTGGACCTCAACGACGATGCCCAAGCCCCTAATCCCACTGCACATCCACGGCACCGCCGTAATCACTCGCCGGAGATCCCCGTTCATGGCAACCGCCTCGGGCCGCCTATAAAAAGGGCCCCCGAGCTCACCCTCGTGCACGCATCATCCCCACTCCTCACCAACGCCACGCCAGGCCACTAGGAGGTCCTCGAGGAGATCTCCTCCCCCAACTCCGGCCGCCCCGATCCGCCTCGGCCTCCACCACGACTCGCTCCGGTGAGGCCATCTCCGGCGCCCAAACCCCGTCCGTTACCCTCTCTAGCTACCAGGAGCCTAACCCCCTCTTCAATTTGATCTTCACAGCTCTCTCCGACGAGTCCCTCGACCACCCGAGCCGCCGTCCGCCGGAGCAAAGCTCGCCGTCGACGTGGTACTCGCCGGCGACCACCACCACCACCAACCGACGCGGAATGGCGCCCTGAGCACGGAGGTACCCTCCGATCCCCCTGCCTCGCCGTGGATCGCCGCCGGCGACCACCGCAGCTCTCGGGCGCCGACGAGCTTCGTCCCCCCCCCCTTTTCGAAGTTTAAACCTGACGAGTGGGACCCCACCGTCAGCCTCTCTGCTCTCTCTATTGAAACGTTTTCTGGAAGCGCCTTCGGGCAAAATGTGCTTTCCCCTCTGGGCTGGCGTATTCACCACTGGAACGTTTTCTGTTTTTATAAGCTAGCCCCTGGAAATCTTCTATTTCATTACAGATGAGTCCCTGGACAAAAACCTTTATAACTTTTAATCAGAAAAGTATTTTTGATTGATTCTTTTTCTATTCTCTTTAAAATTTTGTCTAGTTTTTACAAATTGATTTGAAAAATATTTGAAATAATTTCTGTGCACTCCTTGGTATTTACGATAGCGCATATATTTTCTTTATACCGTAGATACCGAAGGAGGTGACGGAGCCGCGAACTTCACCGAGCTAGGCTCCGACTACTCTGAACCAGGCAAGCATGTTTGAACTTTTGATATGATGAGTGTCTTGGCATGTTTTGCATTTAGTTAGTTTCATGACATGTTGAGGAGCATATCGATGAACGTTATTTTATGCAAGATTGAGGTAAGTGAGTTCGATGATCCATAAGTGGATGGATGTGAGTATGAATGGCCATGTGTTGGCATGAGGATGGGTGAGATGGCAGTGTCGTAGCATGCCAGTCTTATGCCAGACTATGTGACTTCAGTGTCAAACCGTATCGATCCAGTTCCTCTCATTTCCTTCCCTGTACTACCACATGTTTTCCGCAAGGAATATGGTTTAGTAAGTTGCAAACCGCTTTCCTGGTACACACCAAAAAGGAGAGGCCGTGATGATGGTTCCATGGCCCTGGATTAAAGCCAGTCATCCGGTCAGGGGGCATGGGTGTTTCCGGTTGGGACCGAGAGGGGGGCACCCCTTAGAGCGCGCGTATATAAATTTGATCCCATGCTATTCGAGATTGTGATCTCCCCGTCTCAAAAGTTTTTCTTGGACGATGTCTAGGGTGATTCCTAGCATCGAGAGGTAGGATGGGTGTGTACTGGTTAGCTGTGTTTTCTTCCGAAATACCGTAAACGGAACTAGTCCTTCGTGACTACGGAAATCCGTTGGCTGTGGGAAAATTTTGTACAAACTCTGCAGAGTCATATATTCCTCCAAATCATCTATTCCATGTCCAAATTCGTATTATCTTATCCTAATCAAATGTCAGTTTTGATGGCAGAGACTCCGGTGATTCGCATGAGTGCTAATTCCAGTTAAATGATTATTCCTGTGGATGGACTAACCCATTTATTCTCTTGGATTAAATGTTTATTATGAGTATATTTACTTGTGAATAAAAGCCCTTTCTGCGATGTCGCTCAGACGTCCGACTGTGGCATTGTTGCATTTTACTTTCTTTTCAAGCCCTTTCTGTGATGTCGCCCCGACGTCCGACTGTGGCATTTCTTTTCAAGCCCTTTTTGTGATGTCGCCCCGACGTCCGACTGTGGCATTTCTTTTCAAGCCCTTTCTGTGATGTCGCCCCGACGTCCGACTGTGGCATTTCGTTTCAAGCCCTTTCTGTGATGTCGCTCCGACGTCCGACTGTGGCATTTCTTTTAAAGCCCTTTCTGTGATGTCGCCCCGACATCCGACTGTGGTATTTCTTTTAAAGCCCTTTATGTGGTGTCGCTAAGACGCCCGACTGTGGCATCATTTCCTTATATTTATTTGTTCACCTTTCGAGGCGTCGCTTCAGACACCCGATCGGTAGTTATTTATGCTCTGTTGGGATTTCAGGCGGACTACCGCCGTTTCCCTTTCTACTTACCTTGTTATGCTAATTTTTGAATGTACATTGGTGAATTATTCATGACGCATCCATGCATGCATTTGTTATATCTTACGTCCGAACTGTCTTGCGAGTACTTTCAAAGTACTCACTGGCTTGTTGATTTGGCCAGATGCTGACGAAGGCGATCTCATGGATGAAGAGTTTGATAGCGAGTCCGACACCTAGAGGAGTCCCAGTCAGTCTCGTGCGACCCTGGATTTGGTCACTGTTTTACATCCGCTTCCGCTACCAAATAAATTCATCGAGCCTCACCTCGACGCTCGATGAGATGACAGACTTAGAGTCTTGTATTTCTCTCCCCGCTGTGTTTTTCCACCACCGCCCTATCCTCGAGTCAGTAGTATGGCTCCACACCATTGTGTCATGTCCGCCATTATGTATAATTATTGGTGTGCTTGTAATAATTTGGTTGAGCAACCGTGGTTCGACCCTGTAATATATTTTATGCTACTGGCTTATTGTATCAAGAATTTGTCTACCAGTGAGGAGGATTTCTCTCATACTGGACTCAAAAGATTGGTTTCTCAATAAATATTTTTATTGGAAACCGGTCGTGACACTTTATTGAAACAAAAGTTATAAAACATGATTACTACAGTAGCATAATCATGTGGACACACAAAAACAGTAAGGGTAAATATTGGGTTGTCTCCCAACAAGCGCTTTTCTTTAATGCCTTTCTAGCTAGGCATGATGATGGCAATGATGCTCACATAAAAGATAAGAATTGAAACATAACGGGAGCATCTTGAAGAATATGACTAGCACATTTAAGTATAACCCACATCCTATGCATAGGGATTTAGTGAGCAAACAACTTATGGTAACAATAATCAACTAGCATAGGAAGGTAAAACAAGCATAACTTCAAGATTTTAAGCGCATAGAGAGGAAACTTGATATTATTGCAATTCCTACAAGCATATGTTCCTCCCTCGTAATAATTTTCAGTAGCATCATGACTGAATTCAACAATATAACCATCACCTAAAGCATTATTTTCATGATCTACAAGCATAAAAATTTTACTACTCTCCACATAAGCAAAATTCTTCTCATTTGGAATAGTGGGAGTATCATAAGAGACATGAACACTAAAAATTGTTTCCACATTAAAAGAGTAATGTTCAGAAAAAGGGTAATCATAATCATGACATGTTTTATAAATATATTCATCAATAATTTTTATAGCATAAGTTTCATCACAATAATCATCATAAGTAGCCGCTTCGTTCTCATCATAATCGATTGAAACCTCTCCCAAGATGGTGGAATCACTAAATAAAGTTGACACTCTTCCAAATCTTCTTTTATATTCATCACAATAAAATTCAATATTCTCCAAAATAGTGGGATCTCTACTTCCTAAAGTTGACACTCTTCCAAACATACTTTCATCAATATAATCATCATAGGTAAGAGGCATGCTATCATCATAACAACTTTGCATATCAAAACTTGGGATGCTAAAAATATCATCTTCATTAAACATAGCATCCCCAAGCTTGGGACAAACATTAATTTCAGCAAATATATTCTTGAATATGTCATCCTCATCAAACATAGCTTCCCCAAGCTTGGGACTTTTCATATCATAAGCATAATCACTCTCATCATTAATAGTATGGATAGCACCAATAGTATAGCAATTATCATCATCACACTGAGTAGTAGGAGCAACATCATTCGGGAGAGATACCTTTTTACCTTTGTTGCTCCCTTTTTTCTTTCTCTTCTTCACATTATTTGTGGGTTCAACCTTCTTCTTTGAGCTCTTTATTGACGAGATTGATAGAATAGAAATCTCCTCCTCGTTTCCTGATTCATCATAAGAAATAATAGGAGGATATTGGGAAGTCTCTTCCCTTTCATTAGTATTCTCATCATCTTCTATTTGCTTTCCTTTCTTTAGGTAATTGGCAATATAAGGATTTCCAATGCAATTTACCGCATAAAACATATAAATCGTCTCTAGATCAAAATCAAGAAGTTTATAACGGGAAAATTCTGGAAGGTGCTTAATTAAACGATTCATTTCTTCATAACCCATAAGCAAACTAAGTTCATTATAATGTGCAAGGGAAATCAAATCATCACAATTTTTGGACATGATTCGATCATGAAACAACTTGCATCGGAGATGTAAATGACCACTTTCATTGCAAAGTTCACAAGTACGGCCAAGGAAATATAATTTTTCAGCACTCTCCATTAGCCTTTCCTGCAACAATTTAGTTTCTACATGCTTATGCCTCTTGCAATATCTATCTTCTCTATTTGGTGTATATATGCAAACCCAATGCTCTCCACAAAAATTGACATGCTTATAGGAGACATTTTCATCATAACTAGTGCAATCATCATTAGTACTATGGATATTCAAGGAGTTCATACTAACAACATTGCAATCATGCTCATCATTCAAAGATTTAGTATCAAACATTCTATAGATTTCTTCTTCTAGCACTTGAGCACAATTTTCCTTTTCATCATACTCACGAAAGATATTAAAAAGACGAAGCGTATGAGACAAACTCAACTCCATTTTTTTGTAGTTTTCTTTTATAAACTAAACTAGTGATAAAACAAGAAACAAAAAGATTCGATTGCAAGATATAAAGATATACCTTCAAGCACTCAGCTCCCCGGCAATACCGCCAGAAAAGAGCTTAGTTGACGGGGTGTGAGTGTCGCTTACCTAGCCTCCCCGGCAACAATGCTAGATAAGAGCTTGATGTCTACTACACAACCTTCTTCTTGTAGAAGTTGTTGGGCATCCAAGTGCAGAGGTTTGTAGGACAGTAGCAAATTTCCCTCAAGTGGATGACCTAAGGTTTATCAATCCGTAGGAGGCGTAGGATGAAGATGGTCTCTCTCAAACAACCCTGCAACTAAATAACAAAGAGTCTCTTGTGTCCCCAACCCACCCAATACAATGGTAAATTGTATAGGTGCACTAGTTCGGCGAAGGGATGGTGATACAAGTGCAATATGGATGGTAGATATAGGTATTTGTAATCTGAAAATATAAAAACAGCAACGTAACTAATGATAAAAGTGAGCATAAATGGTATTGCAATGGTAGGAAACAAGGCCTCAGGTTCATACTTTCACTAGTGCAAGTTCTCTCAACAATAATAACATAATTAGATCATATAACTATCCCTCAACATGCAACAAAGAGTCACTCCAAAGCCACTAATAGCGGAGAACAAACGAAGAGATTATGGTAGGGTACAAAACCACCTCAAAGTTATCCTTTCTGTTCTATCTATTCAAGAGTCCGTAGTAAAATAACGTGAATCTATTGTTTCCGTTCAATCTATCATAGAGTTCGTACTAGAATAACACCTTAAGACACAAATCAATCAAAACCCTAATGTCACCTAGATACTCCATTGTCACCTCAAGTATCCGTGGGCATGATTATATGATATGCATCACACAATCTCAGATTCATCTATTCAACCAACACAAAGTACTTCAAAGAGTGCCCCAAAGTTTCTACCGAAGAGTCAAGATGAAAACGTGTGCCAACCCCAGTGCATAGGTTCATGGGCGGAACTCGCAAGTTGATCACCAAAACATACATCAAGTGGATAACGTGATATCCCATTGTCACCACAGATAAGCACGGCAAGACATACATCAAGTGTTCTCAAATCCTTAAAGACTCAATACGATAAGATAACTTGAAAGGAAAAACTCAATCCACTACAAGAGAGTAGAGGGGGGGAAATATCATAAGATCCAACTATAATAGCAAAGCTCGCGATACATCAAGACCATGCCATAGAGAGAACACGAGAGAGGGATATCAAACACATAGCTACTGGTACATACCCTCAGCCCCGAGGCTGAACTACTCCCTCCTCATCATGGAGAGTGCCAGGATGACAAAGATGGCCACTGCTACCTCTTGAGCACTGCGTTGGATTTCCCCGAAGAGGAGAGGATGATGCAGCAAAGTAGCATAAGTATTTCCCTCAGTTTTTGAGAACCAAGGTATCAATCCAGTAGGAGACCACGCACAAGTCCCTCGTACCTACACAAAACGATAGCTCCTCGCAACCAACTTGATTAGGGGTTGTCAATCCCTTCACGGTCACTTACGAGAGTAAGATCTGATAGAGATGATAAATAATATTTTTGGTATTTTTGGTATAAAGATGCAAAGTGAAAAGTAAAATGCAAAGTAAAAACAAAGCAAGTAATAAAGTAATGGAGATTGATATGATGAGAATAGACCCGGGGGCCATAGGTTTCACAAGTGGCTTCTCTCAAGAGCATAAGTATTCTACGGTGGGTGAACAAATTACTGTTGAGCAATTGACAGAATTGAGCATAGTTATGAGTATATCTAGGTATGATCATGTATATAGGCATCACGTCCGAGACAAGTAGATCGAAACGATTCTGCATCTACTACTATTACTCCACTCATCAACCGCTATCCAGCATGCATCTAGAGTATTAAGTTAAAAACAGAGTAATGCCTTAAGCAAGATGACATGATGTAGAGGGATAAATTCATGCAATATGATAAAAATCCCATCTTGTTATCCTTGATGGCAATAATACAATACATGCCTTGCTGCCCCTTTTGTCACTAGGAAATGACACCGCAAGATTGAACCCAAAGATACGCACTTCCCCCATTGCAAGAACTACCAATCTAGTTGGCCAAACCAAAAAGGATAATTCAAAGAGACTTGCAAAGATAACTCAATCATACATAAAAGAATTCAGAGAAGATTCAAATATTATTCATAGATAAGTTGGATCATAAACCCACAATTCATCAGTCTCAACAAACACACTGCAAAAAGAAGATTACATCGAATAGATCTCCAAGAGAGAGGGGGAGAACATTGTATTGAGATCCAAAAAGAGAGAAGAAGCCATCTAGCTACTAGCTATGGACCCAAAGGTCTGAAGTAAACTACTCACACATCATCGGAGGGGCTATGGTGTTGATGTAGAAGCCCTCCATGGTGGATGCCCCCTCCGGCGGAGCTCTCGAACAGGCCCCAAGATGGGATCTCGTGGATAGAGAAGGTTACGGCGGTGGAATTAGGTTTTTGGCTCCTATTCTGATCGTCTGGGGATACGTAGGTATATATAGGAGGAAGGAGTACGTCCGTGGAGCAATAGGGGGGCCACGAGGCAGGGGGGCGTGCCCTAGGTGGGGGGCGCTCGCCCCACCCTCGTGACCGCCTCTTTTGTTCCTTGGAGCAGGGTCCAAGTCTCCTGGATCACGTTCGGTGAGAAAATCACGTTCCCGAAGGTTTCATTCCGTTTGGACTCCGTTTGATATTCCGTTTCTTCGAAACACTGAAATAGGCAAAAAACAACAATTCTGGGCTGGGCCTCCGGTTAATAGGTTAGTCCCAAAAATAATATAAAAGTGGAAAATAAAGCCCAATATAGTCCAAAACAGTATATAAAGTAGCATGGAGCAATCAAATATTATAGATACGTTGAAGACGTATCAAGCATCCCCAAGCTTAATTCCTGCTCGTCCTCGAGTAGGTAAATGATAAAAAAATAATTTTTGATGCGGAGTGATACTTTGGCATAATTTCACTGTAAATCTTCTTAATTGTGATATGAATATTCAGATCCAAAAGATTCAAGACAAAAGTTCATATTGACATAAAAATAATAACACTTCAAGCATACTAATCAAAGCAATCTTGTCTTCTCAAAATAACATGGCCAAAGAAAGTTATCCCTACAAAATCATATAGTCTGGCTATGCTCCATCTTCCCCACACAAAATATTTAAATCATGCACAACCCTGATGACAAGCCAAGCAATTGTTTCATACTTATGACATTCTCAAAACTTTTTTAATCTTCACGCAATACATGAGCGTGAGCCATGGATATAACATTGTATGTGGAATAGAATGGTGGTTGTGGAGAAGGCAAAAAGAGGGAAGATAGTCTCACATCAACTAGGCATATCAACGGGCTATGGAGATGCCTATCAATAGATATCAATGTGAGCGAGTAGGGATTGCCATGCAATGGATACACTAGAGCTATAAGTATATGAAAGCTCTATAAAAGAAACTAAGTGGGTGTGCATCCAACTTGCTTGCTCACAAAGACCTAGGGCATTTTGAGGAAGCTCATCATTGGAATATAGAAGCCAAGTTCTATAATGAAAAATTCCCACTAGTATATGAAAGTGACAAAATGAGAGACTCTCTATCATGAAGATCTTGGTGCTACTTTGAAGCACAAGTGTGGTAAAAGGATAGTAGCATTGTCCCTTCTCTCTTTTTCTCTCATTTTTTTTATTTGGGCCTTTCTCTTTATTTGGCCTCTTTTTTTGTGTCCGGAGTCTCATCCCGACTTGTGGGGGAATCATAGTCTCCATCATCCTTTCCTCACTTGGGACAATGCTCTAATAATGATGATCATCACACTTTTATTTTTCTTACAACTCAACAATTACAACTCGATACTTAGAACAAAGTATGACTCTATATGAATGCCTCCGGCGGTGTACCGGGATATGCAATGAATCGTGAGTGACATGTATGAAAGAATTATGAACGGTGGCTTTGCCACAAATACGATGTCAACTACATGATCGTGCTAGCAATATGACAATGATGGAGCATGTCATAATAAACGGAACGGTGGAAAGTTGCATGGCAATATATCTCAGAATGGCTATGGAAATGCCATGATAGGTAGGTATGGTGGCTGTTTTGAGGAAGGTATATGGTGCGTGTATGATACCGGCGAAAAGTGTGTGGTATTAGAGAGGCTAGCAATGGTGGAAGGACGGGAAAAAGTGCGTATAATCCATGGACTCAACATTAGTCATAAAGAACTCATATACTTATTGCAAAAATCTAGAAGTTATTAAAGAAAAGTATTACACGCATGCTCCTAGGGGGTATATTGGTAGGAAAAGACCATCGCTCGTCCCCGACCTGCCACTCATAAGGAAGACAATCTATAAATAAATCATGCTCCGAGTTCATCACATAACGGTTCACCATACGTGCATGCTACGGGAATCACAAACTTCAACACAAGTATTCTTTAAATTCACAACTACTTAACTAGAATGACTCTAACATCACCATCTTCATATATCAAAACAATTATCAAGCATCAAACTTATCTTAGTATTCAATGCACTCAAAAGAAAGTTTCACATATCTTGAATACCAAGTATATTATCATTAAGCAAATTACCATGCTATTAACGACTCTCAAAATAATCTAAGTGAAGCATGAGAGATCAATAGTTTCTTTAAAACAAATCCACCACCGTGCTCTAAAAGATCTAAGTGAAGCACTAGAGCAAAAATTATCACGCTCAAAAGATATAAGTGAAGCACTGTGAGCAAAACTATCAAGCTCAAAAGATATAAGTGAAGCACATAGGGTATTCTAACAAATTCCAATTCATGTATGGCTCTCTCAAAAGGTGTGTACAGAAAGGATGATTGTGGTAAACTAACAAGCAAAGACGCAAATAATACAAGACGCTCCAAGCAAAACACATATCATGTGGTGAATAAAAATATAGCTCCAAGTAAATTACCGATGGAAGTAGACGAAAGAGGGGATGCCTTCCGGGGCATCCCCAAGCTTTGACTTTTTAGTGTCCTTGAGTTATTTTGGGGGTGCCATGGGCATCCCCAAGCTTAGGCTCTTTCCACTCGTTGTTCCATAATCCATCAGAAGAATTCACCCAAAACTTGAAAACTTCACAAGACAAAACTCAATAGAAATCTCGTGAGCTCCGTTAGAGAAAGAAAACAAAGAACTACTTAAGGTACTGTAATGAACTCATTCTTTATTTATATTGGTGTTAAACCTACTGTATTCTAACTTCTCTATAGATTATAAACTATTTTACTAGCCATAGATTCATCAAAATAAGCAAACAACACCCGAAAACAGAATCTGTCAAAAACAGAACAATCTGCAGAAATCTGTAACTAACGCAAACTTATGGAACTCTAAAAATTCTACCAAAATAGGAAGTCCTGGACAATTTGTCTATTGAACAACAGCAAAAAGAATCAACGCAAAATCACGTTTGTGTGATTTAAAAAAATTATATTCCTGCGTGCAAAGTTTATGTTTTTCAGCAGAATCAAGTCAACTATCATCTTAGGTTATCCTATAGGTTCTACTTGGCACAAACACTAATTAAAACATAAAACCACATCCAAACAGAGGCTATATGGATGATATATTAAATAACAGCAAGGAAAAATATTGGGTTGCCACCGAACAAGCACTATCGTTTAACGCCCCTAGCTAGGCATTGATAATTTTAATGGTGCTCACATGAAAGACAAGAATTGAAGCACAAAGAGAGCATCATGAAACATGTGACAAACACACTTAAGTCTAACATACTGTAAGAAAACAAATTACCAAGGCAAGCAAAAACTAGCATATGCAAGGAAGAACAAAGAGATTAGCAATCTCAACATGAAGAGAGTAACTTAGTAACATGAAAATTTCTACGACCATGTTTTCCTCTCTCATAATAATTACATGTAGGATCATAGGAAAATTCAACAAAATAGCTATCACAAAACATATTCTCAACATGGTTCACATGCATGCAAAGTTGACACTCTTTCAAGATAGTGGGATTAACATTAACTAAAGTCATGACCTTTCCGAACCCACTTTTATCAAAAATATCATAAGATTGAACATACTCCAAATATGTGGGATCTAAAGTTGACACTCTTTCAAACCACTTTCAATATTATTGCAAACATTATTATCAATCTCATATTCATTATGGGGCTTAAATAAATTTTCAAGGTTATAAGAAGAATCACCCCAATCATGATCATTGAAAAAGTAGTAGACATAGCAAAACTAGCATCCCCAAGCTTAGGGTTTTGCAAATTATTAGCACAGTTGACATCAAGAGAATTTATAGGAAAATCATTGCAATCATGCTTTTTATACAAAGATCTATCGTGAATCACTTCATAAAGTTCTTCATCACAATTTTCAGATTCACGAATTTCAAGCAAAACTTCATAAAGATAATCTAGTGCAGAAAACTCACTAGCAATTGGTTCATCATAATTGGATCTCTTAAAAAGATTAGCAAGCGGATGAGGATCCATAGATCTTAGGTTCTCTGTTTAGCAATAAATACGCATCTAATCCAACCAAGTGAGCAAACAAAAGGGCAAGCAAAAGAGAGGAGAAGATTGGGAAAGAGAGGGCGAATAAAACGGCAAGGGTGAAGTGGGGGAGAGGAAAATGAGAGGCAAATGGCAAATAATGTAATGCGAGAGATAGGGATTGTGATGGGTACTTGGTATGGTTGACTTGCTTGCGTGAGCCTCCCCGGCAACAGCGCGAGAAATTCTTCTTGCTACCTCTTGAGCACTGCGTTGGATTTCCCCGAAGAGGAGAGGATGATGCAGCAAAGTAGCGTAAGTATTTCCCTCAGTTTAGGAGAACCAAGGTATCAATCCAGTAGGAGACCACGCACAAGTACCTCGTACCCACACAAAAGGATAGCTCCTCGCAACAAACGTGATTAGGGGTTGTCAATCCCTTCACTGTCACTTACGAGAGTGAGATCTGATAGAGATGATAAATAATATTTTTGGTATAAAGATGCAAGGTGAAAAGTAAAAGGCAAAGTAAAAACAAAGCAGGTAATAAATTAATGGAGATTGATATGATGAGAATAGACCCGGGGGCCATAGGTTTCACTAGTGGCTTCTCTCAAGAGCATAAGTATTCTACGGTGGGTGAACAAATTACTATTGAGCAATTGACATAATTGAGCATAGTTGTGAGTATATCTAGGTATGATCATGTATATAGGCATCGCGTCCGAGACAAGTAGATCAAAACAATTCTGCATCTACTACTATTACTCCACTCATCGACCGCTATCCAGCATGCATCTAGAGTATTAAGTTAAAAATAGAGTAACGCCTTAAGCAAGATGACATTATGTAGAGGGATAAATTCATGCAATATGATAAAAAAACCATCTTGTTATCCACAATGGCAACAATACAATACGTGCCTTGCTGCTCCTTCTGTCACTGGGAAAGGACACCGCAAGATTGAACCCAAAGCTAAGCACTTCCCCCATTGCAAGAACTACCTATGTAGTTGTCCAAACCAAAAAGGATAATTCGAAGAGACTTGCAAAGATAACTCAGTCATACATAAAAGAATTCAGAGAAGATTCAAATATTATTCATAGATAAGTTGGATCATAACCCACAATTCATTGGTCTCAACAAACACACCACAAAAAGAAGATTACATCAAATAGATCTCAAAGAGAGAGGGGGAGAACATTGTATTGAGATCAAAAAAGAGAGAAGAAGCCATCTAGCTACTAGCTATGGACCCGAAGGTCTGAAGTAAACTACTCACACGTCATCGGAGGGGCTATGGTGTTGATGTAGAAGCCCTCCGTGGTGGATGCCCCCTCTGGCGGAGCTCCGGAACAGGCCCCAAGATGGGATCTCGTGGATACAGAAGGTTGCGGCGGTGGAATTAGGTTTTTGGCTCCTGTTCTGATCATTTGGGGATACGTAGGTAAATATAGGAGGAAGGAGTACGTCGGTGGAGCAACAGGGGGGCCACAAGGCAGGGGGTGTGCCTTAGGGGGGGCACGCCCCCCACCCTCGTGACCGCCTCTTTTGTTCCTTGGAGCAGGGTCCAAGTCTCCTGGATCACGTTCGGTGAGAAAATCACGTTCCCGAAGGTTTCATTCCGTTTGGACTCCGTTTGATATTCCGTTTCTTTGAAACACTGAAATAGGCAAAAAACAACAATTCTGGGTTGGGCCTCCGGTTAATAGGTTAGTCCCAAAAATAATATAAAAGTGGAAAATAAAGCCCAATATAGTCCAAAACTATAGATAAAGTAGCATGGAGCAATCAAAAATTATAGATATGTTGGAGACATATCAGCCACCGCTGAGGGCTCCCCCCTCTGGTAGGGTGCCGGAACAGGCTCCCGAGATGTTTTTGGTGGCTACAGAGGCTTACGATGGCGGAACTCCTGATTTATCTTATTCTTCGATGGATTTAGGGTATAAGGGAATATATAGGTGAAAGAAGTCGGTCGGGGGAGCCTCGAGGGGCCCACGAGATAGGGGGCGCGCCCAGGGGGTGGGCGTGCCCTCCTATCTCCTGGCCTCCTCGAGGCTTCCCTGGCTTGTACTCCAAGTCTCCCGGATCATGTTCGTTCCAAAAATCACGCTCCCGAAGGTTTCATTCCGTTTGGACTCCGTTTGATATTCCTTATCTTCGAAATACTGAAACGGGCAATAAAACAGCAATATGGGCTGGGCCTCCGGTTAGTAGGTTAGTCCCAAAATTAATATAAAAGTGTATAATAAAGCCTGTAATCATTCAAAACAGATAATAAAATAGCATGAATGCTTCATAAATTATAGATACATTGGAGACGTATCAGACTCCGAACAAACTTCGGTCACCAAAACACATAACTCATAAAATACATATCATCATCGAACGTTAAGCGTGCGGACCCTGCGGGTTCGAGAACTATGTAGACACGACCGAGACCCCTCTCCGGTCAATAACCAATAGTGGAACCTGGATGCTCATATTGGTTCCCACATATTCTACCAAGATCTTTATCGGACGAACTGCTATGTCAACATACGTTATTGACTTTGTCATCGGTATGATACTTTCCCGAGATTCGATCGTCGGAATCTTTGTACCTAGTTCAATCTCGTTACTGGCAAGTCTCTTCATTCGTTCCTTAATGCATCATCCCATAACTAACTCATTAGTCACATTGCTTGCAAGACATCATATGATGTGCATTACAGAGATGGCCCAGAGATATCTCTCCGATACTCGGAGTGACAAATCCTAATCTCGATCTATGCCAATCCAACAAACACCTTCAGGGATACCTGTAGAGCATCTTTATAATCACTCACTTACATTGTGATGTTTGATAGCACACAAGGCATTCCTCCGATGTCCGGGAGTTGCATAATCTCATAGTCGGAGGAATATCTATTTGACAAGAAGAAAGCAGTAGCAATAAAATTGAACGATCATTATGCTAAGCTAACGGATGGGTTGTAGTGACCAGACCTCAAACAGTCTGATCTCTGTGCTTTAGTGTCATCCCTGGATCAGTAATGCTGACATGCACAGTACTTGAAGGATTTATAACAGAGTAGCAATCACACACTTATTACATCAAATGTCTCAAAAGAGAACTTATTATAATAAATATGTCTTAAGGCCATCTAATAACGATAACAATGGAAGGCTTGGAAGATAAGTGAGTCCATCAACTCCAACGGCATCACTGAGTATAGAACCACGACCTAAGGCAGCTTACTCGTCGTCTGAAAAGTCTGCAACATGAACGTTGCAGCCCGAAAATGGGTCAACACATGGAATATGCTGGCAATGTAACACATAGAGAGTAATGAAAGAAAAACTAAACTACATGCATGTATGGTTTGGCAGAAAAGCTCTATGGTTACAGTTTTGCGTAAAGCCAATTTTTCCCTACTACAAACGAATAAATTTTATTTAACTATCATGGTGGTTGTTAAACATTGAGAGTGTAGACACCCTCTCAATCCCAATTAAGCATCATCATTAAAACCCAACAATATTAATTAAAGTAACATGATGAGATCTGTCATGGATACACTCACCCAATCCATGTCTACTAGCATAGCATGGCATGATAAGCAAACGTAGAGTAACTCCCAAGGGTTTGATAATAAAACAGGTAATAGGTACTACCTCATCTACTTCCCAAAATCCCACATATTAACAGATCCTAATCATGCATTTGTTTGAGGATTGATCTAATGCAATAAAACTGGGTAGTAAAGAGGTATGATCAAAGTGTTACTTGCCTTGCTGATGATCCGCGAAACCTAGCGATTCAAAGTAGCAAGCGGCGCACTCCGGGTACTCTATCACAAACAAAAAAGCATACAATAAGTACTGATCTAATGCACAGGTAAAACTCGAATAGGAGAACTAACCAGAAAGTTCAACTTAAGAACTTCGGTTTGCAAAAAGAATCAAATCAAACGAAGCAATGAAAGTCAAACGGCGAAAGAAACAAGCTTCGTTTTACTAATCTGGACCTAAGTCAAATTTTACTATAGCAAAACTTGTTTGAGTTGGTTAAACGGAAAGAGGGTTTCAAGGTGAAACTCCAGGAGCTTGAATCGCCTGATTCCGATAAACGAGCGAAAAGTTATACTAGAACGAAAATCAGATCAGAAATCTCGATCAGAAATAACTGCGGAAAAAATCCGAGAAAAAGAAAAACTGACGAAGATTAATGAACGAACGTTCGTTAACTGAAACTAAACAACAAATTCGTTCGTTAAAAACGAACGAACGGGCGAACGCTCGCTAAATAAATAAACCGAAAAAAATAAAACCGATCTATAAAAAAACGAATCTAGGGTTTCTAAAGAAAAACCGGACCGGGTTTTAAAAAAAAGGACCATGGCGGCGGCGACAGTTACCTCCGGCTCGGCTCCGGTGGGGCTCCGGCGAGACGACGGGGTGGCGTGGTGGCGGGCGGCGGCGGAAGATGGCGGCAGCGGCGGGGGGGCTGGCGGTGGTGGCGGCTAGGGGGCGGGGCGGTGGCGGTGGCCTGCTTGGGCGAGGGGGCGCCCGGGGAGAAGTCCGACTTGGACTCTCCTCGGCGTCCGTGCCGCGCATGGCAGCGCGCGCGAGGGGAGGTGGCGGCGCGGAGTTGGGCCAGCCTGGCCTGGCTGGCTTCGGTCCAGTCGGGCGTGGGAGTTTTTTTTAAATAATTCCGCCAAATAGAAAATAAATTCTAGAAAAATAAATAAATATCTCAAAATGCCAAAAAAAATTCACCGTCTAAATAAAATATGTAGAACAGGATGAACATTTTCTTGGCCCTAAAAATGCAGTTTTGAAAATGTGCAATTTTTCCTAAATTCAAATAAAATAGCAAAAACTCCAAAATAAATATTATTTGATTTTTTTTATTAAATCCTCAATATTTCTTTATTTTGGGAAAGTCATTTTATTCCCTCTCTCATATTTTTTTAGTTGAAATAATTGAAGAGAAAATAAATAAAATCAAATGATCCTATTTTCAAAAATTGTGAAAACTCAAATAAGAAAATAACGAAATCCCCAACTCTCTCCGAGGGTCCTTGAGTTGCGTAGAATTTCTAGGATCAACCCAAGAGCAATAAAATATGATATGCAATGATGATCTAGTGTATAACATTCCAAATTGAAAATTTGGGATGTTAAATGGGTCTTGTCCATCACATCATTCTTCTAATGATTTGATCTCATTCATCAATTGACAACACATGTCCATAGCTAGGAAACTTAACCATCTTTGATCGACGAGCTAGTCAAGTAGAGGCATGCTAGGGACATGGTGTGTTGTCTATGTATTCACACATGTATCAAGTTTCCCGTTAATGTGATTCTAGCATGAATAATAAACATTTATCATGAATAAGGAAATATAAAATAACAACTTTATTTTTGCCTCTAGGGCATGTTTCCTTCAGTCTCCCATTTGCACTAGAGTCAGTAATCTAGATTACATTGTAATGAATCTAACACCCATGGAGTCTTGGTGTTGATCTTGTTTTGCTCATGGAAGAGGCTTAGTCAACGGGTCTGCCACATTAAGATCCGTATGTATTTTGCAAATCTCTATGTCTCCCTCCTTGAACAAATCTCAGATGGAGTTGAAGCGTCTCTTGATGTGTTTGGTCTTTTTGTGAAATCTGGATTCCTTCGCCAAGCTATTGCTCTAGTATGTCACAAAATATTTTCATTGGACCCGATGCACTAGGTAATACACCTAGATCGGATATGAACTCCTTAATCCAGACTCCTTCATTTGCTGCTTCTGAAATAGCTATGTACTCCGCTTCACACGTAGATCCTGCAATGACGCTCTGCTTGGAATTGCACCAACTGACAGCTCCACCATTCGGTAAAAATATGTATCCGGTTTGTCACTTGGAGTCATCTGGATCAGTGTCAAAGCTAGCGTCGACGTAACCACTTACGACAAGCTCTTTGTCACCTCCATAAATTAGAAACATATCCCTAGTCCTTTTCAGGTACTTTAGGATGTTCTTGGTCGCTCTCAAGTGATCTACTCCTGGATTACTTTGGTACCTCCCTGCTAAACTTATAGCAAGGCACACATCAGGTCTAGTACACAACATAGCATACATGATAGAACCTATGGCTGAGGCATAGGGAATGACTTTCATTTTCTCTCTATCTCCTGCCATGGTCGGGCATTGAGTCTAACTCAACTTCACACCTTGTAACACAGGCAAGAACCCTTTCTTTGACTGATCCATTTTGAACTTCTTCAAAACATTATCAAGGTATGTGATTTGTGAAAGTCCTATCAAGCATCTTGATCTATCTCTATACATCTTGATGCCCAATATATAAGAAGCTTCAACAAGGTCTTTCATTGAAAAACTTCTATTCAAGTATCCTTTTATGCTATCCAGAAATTCTACATCATTTCCAATCAGCAATATGTCATCCACATATAATATTAGAAATGTTGTAGAGCTCCCACTCACTTTCTTGTAAATATGGGCTTCTCTAAAAGTCTGTATAAAACCATATGCTTTGATCACCTCATCAAAACATATATTCCAATTCTGAGATGCTTGCACCAATCCATAAATGGATCGCTGGAGCTTGCACACTTTGTTAGCACCTTTAGGACCAACAAAACCTTCCGGTTGCATCATATACAACTCTTCTTTCAGAAATCCACTAAGGAATGCAGTTTTGACATCCATTTGGCAAATTTCATAATCATAAAATGCGGCAATTGCTAACATGATTCAGACAGACTTAAGCATCGCTACGGGTGAGAATGTCTCATCATAGTAAACTCCTTGAACTTGTTGAAAACCTTTTGTGATAAGTCGAGCTTTATAGACGGTAACATTACCATCAGTGTCAGTCTTCTTCTTGAAGATCCATTTATTCTCTATGGGTCGCTGATCATCGGGCAAATCCACCAACGTCCGCACTTTGTTCTCATACATGGATCTTATCTCAGATTTCGTGGCCTCAAGCCACTTATCGGAATCTTGGCTCATCATATCTTCTTCATAGTTCGTAGGTTCGTCATGGTCAAGTAACATAACTTCCAGAACAGGAATACCGTACCACTCCGGTGCGGATCGTGCTCTGGTTAACCTACGAGGTTCTATAGCAACTTGATCTAAAGCTTCATGATCATTGACATTAGCTTCCTCTCCAGTTGGTGTAGGCATCACGGGAACGGATTTATCGGATGAGCTACTTTCCAAATTCAGAGAATGTACAATTACCTCATCAAGTTCTACTTTCCTCCCACTCACTTCTTTCAAGACAAACTCCTTCTCTAGAAAGGTTCCGTTCTTGGCAACAGAGATCTTGCCTTCGGATCTGTGATAGAAGGTGTACCCAACTATTTCTTTAGGGTATCCTATGAAGACACACTTCTCCGATTTGGGTTCGAGATTATCAGGCTGAAGCCTTTTGACATAAGCATCGCATACCCAAACTTTAAGAAATAACAGCTTAGGTTTATTGCCAAACCACAGTTCATATGGTGTCGTCTCAATGGATTTTGACAGTGCCCTATTTAACGTGAATGCAACTGTCTCTACTGCATAACCCCAAGACGATAGTGGTAAATCGGTAAGCGACATCATAGATCGCACCATATCTAATAAAGTGTGGTTACGAGGTCCGGACACACCATTACGCCGTGGTGTTCCAGGTGGCATGAGTTGTGAATCTATTCCACATTGTTTTAAATGAAGGCCAAACTCGTAACTAAAATATTCACCTACATGATCAGATCGTAGGAACTTTATTTTCTTGTTACGACGATTCTCCACTTCACTCTGAAATTCTTTGAACTTTTCAAATGTTTCAGACTTGTGTTTCATTAAGTAGATATACCCATATCTGCTCAAATCATCTGTGAAGGTCAGAAAATAACGGTACCCGCCATGAGCGTCAACACTCATCGGACTCCATACATCAGTATATATTATTTCCAATCAGTCATTAGCTCGTTCCATTGTTCCGGAGAATGGAGTTTTAGTCATCTTGCCCATAAGGCACAGTTCGCAAGTATCAAATGATTCATAATCAAGTGATTCCAAAAGTCCATCTTTATGGAGTTTCTTCATGCGCTTTACACCGATATGGCCCAAACAGCAGTGCGACAATAAGTTGCACTATCATTATTAACTTTGCATATTTTGGCATCAATATTATGAATATGTGTATCACCACGATCAAGATTCAACAAAATAGACCACTCTTCAAGGGTATATGACCATAAAAGATATTAATCGTATAAATAGAACAACCATTATTCTCTTATTGAAATGAATAACTGTCTCACACTAAACAAGATCCAGATATAATGTTCATGCTCAACGCTGACACCAAATAACAATTATTCAGGTCTAAAACTAATCCCAAAGGTAGATGTAGAGGTAGCGTGCCGACGGCGATCACATCAACCTTGGAACCATTCCCGACGCGCATTGTCACCTTGTCCTTAGCTAATCTTCGTTTAATGTATAGTCCCTATTTCGAGTTACAACAATAAGCAACCGAACCGGTATCAAATACCTAGGCACTACTACGAGAATTAGTAAGATGCACATCAATAACATGTATATCAAATATACCTTTGTTCAGTTTGCCATCCTTCTTATCCACTAAATACTTGGGGCAGTTCCGCTTCCAGTGACCAGTCCCTTTGTAGTAGAAGCACTTAGTTTCGAGCTTGGGTCCAGTTTTGGGTTTCTTCCCACGAGTGACAACTTGCTTGCCATTCTTCTTGAAGTTCCCCTTCTTTCCCTTTCCCTTCTTCTTGAAACTAGTGGTCTTGTTAACCATCAACATTTGATGCTCCTTCTTGATTTCTACCTCTGCAGCCTTTAGCATTGCGAAGAGCTTGGGAATAGTCTTTTACATCCCTTGCATATTGTAGTTCATCACGAAGCCTTTGTAGCTTGGTGGCAGTGATTGAAGAACTCTGTCAATGACACAATCATCTCGAATATTAACTCCCAGCTGAGTCAAGTGATTATGGTACCCAGACATTCTGAGTATGTGCTCACTAACAGAATTGTTCCCCTCCATTTTGCAGCTACAGAACTTGTTGGAGACTTCATATCTCTCAACTCGGGCATTTTCTTGAAATATTAACTTCAACTCCTGGAACATCTCATATGGTCCATGACGTTCAAAACGTTTTTGAAGTACCGATTCTAAGTCGTAAAGCATGACACACTAAACTAATGAGTAGTCATCAGATCGAGCTTGCCAGACGTTCACAACATCATCTTCTGCTCCTGCAGCAGGCCTTTCACCTAGTGGTGCATCAAGGACATAATTCTTCTGTGCAGCAATGAGGATAATCCTCAAGTTAGAGACCCAGTCCGTGTAGTTGCTACCATCATCTTTCAATCCATAGGAACACATTAAAATTCAAGGGAATGGTAGTACGGGCCATTAATCTACAACATTGATATGCAAAAACTATCAGGACTAAGTTCATGATAAATTTAGTTCAATTAATCATATTACTTAAGAACTCCCACTTAGATAGACATCCCTCAAGTCATCTAAATGATACGTGATCCAAATCAACTAAACCATGTCCGATCATCACGTGAGATGGAGTAGGCATCAATGGTGAACATCTCTATGTTGATCATATCCACTATATGATTC
Organism: Triticum aestivum; assembly: GCF_018294505.1. NCBI lineage: Eukaryota > Viridiplantae > Streptophyta > Magnoliopsida > Poales > Poaceae > Triticum > Triticum aestivum. The sequence continues at coordinate 154,921,061 of NC_057804.1, forward strand.
ACATTTGACCTTTCGGTCTCTGGTGTTCCGAGGCCATGTCTGTACATGCTAGGCTCGTCAAGTTTAACCCGAGTATTCCGCATGTGAAAAATTGGCTTGCACCCGTTGTATTTGAACGTAGAGTCTATCACACCTGATCATCACGTGGTGTCTCAGCACGAAGAACTTTCGCAACGGTGCATACTCGGAGAGAACACTTATACCTTGAAATTTAGTTAAGGGATCATGTTATAATGCAACCACCACACTAAGCAAAATAAGATGCATAAAAGATAAACATCACATGCAATCAAAATATGTGACATGATATGGCCATCATCATCTTGTGCTTTTGATCTACATTACCAAAGCAACGTCATGATCTCCATCATCACCGGCTTGACACCTTGATCTCCATCATAGCGTCGTGGTCGTCTCGCCAACTATTGCTTCTACGAATATCGCTACCGCTTAGTGATAAAGTAAAGCAATTGCATGGCGTTTGTATTTCATACAATAAAGCGACAACCATAAGGCTCCTGCCAGTTGCCGATAACTTTTACAAAACATGATCATCTTATACAACAACATATCACATCATGTCTTGACAATATCACATCACAACATGCCCTATAAAAACAAGTTAGACATCCTCTACTTTGTTGTTGCAAGTTTTACGTGGCTACTATAGGCTTCTAGCAAGAACCGTTCTTACCTAAGGCACAAAACCACAACGGTGATTTATCAAGTTTGTTGTTTTAACCTTCACAAGGACTGGCCGCAGTCAAATTCGATTCAACAAAAGTTGGAGAAATAGATACCCGCCAGCCACCTTTATGCAAAACTAGTTGCATGTCTGTTGGTGGAACCGGTCTCATGAACGTGGTCATGTAAGGTTGGTCCGTGCCGCTTCATCCAACAATACCGCCGAATCAAAATAAGACATTGGTGGTAAGCAGTATGACGATCACCGCTCACAACTCTTTGTGTTCTACTCATGCATATCATCTACGCATAGACCTGGCTCGGATGCCACTATTGGGAAACATAGCATGCAATTTCAGAAAAATTCCTACTCTCACACAAGATCTATCGAGGAGATGCATAGCAACGGGAGGGGGAGAGTGTGTCCACGTACCCTCATAGACCGAAAGCGGAAGCATTTGCTTAACGCGGTTGATGTAGTCGAACGTATTCTCGTTCCGACCGATCGAGTACCGAACGTACGGCACCTCGAGTTCTACACACGTTTAACGCGATGACCTCCCTCGAGCTCTTGATCCAGCAGAGGGTCGAGGAAGTAGATAAGTTCCGTCAGCGCGACAGCGTGGTAATGGTGATGGTGATCTGATCCGCGCAGGGCTTCGCCCAAGCACCGCGAGAATATGACCGGAGGCGTAAACTGTGGAGGGGGCGCCGCAAACGGCTTTGAACAATCGGTTTGTGTTCAAGGGGTGCCCCTCCCTCGTATATAAAGGATGGAGGGAGAGGAGGCTGGCCCAAGGTGCGCCCCCAAGCAGGAGGAGTCCTACTTGGGGTCATAGTAGGATTTGCCCCCCCCTTCCTTTTACTAGAGGGGGAAAGAGGGAAGGAGAGGGAGAAGGAGAAGGAAAGGGGGGCGCCGCCCCTTCCCCTAGTCAAATTCGGAATCCTCCCTTGTGGGGGGCGCGCCAACCCCTTGTGGGCTGTTTTGCCTCCCTCCTATGGCCCATAGGCCCATATCTTTCCCCGGGGGGTGCCAGTAACCCCTCCGGTACTCCGGTATGTACCCGATTCATTCTAGAACACTTCCGATGTCCGAATACTACCTTCCAATATATTAATCTTTACCTCTCGACCATTTTGAGACTCCTCGTCATTTCCGTGATCTCATCTAGGACTCCGAACAACCTTCAGTCACCATAACACATAACTCATATAATACATATTGCCATCGAACGTTAAGCGTGCGGACCCTATGGGTTCGAGAACTGTGTAGACATGACCAAGACCCCTATCCAGTCAATAAACAATAGTGGAACCTGGATGCTCATATTGGTACCCACATATTCAACGAAGATCTTTATCGGTCGAACCGGTAGGTCAACATACATTATTCCCTTTGTCATCAATATGTTACTTGCCCGAGATTCGATCGTCGGAATCTTCATACCTACCTCAATATCGTTACCGACAAGTCTCTTTACTCGTTTCGTATTGCATCATCCCGTAACTAACTCATTAGTCACATTGCTTGCAAGGCTTCATATGATGTGCATTACCGAGAGGGCCCAGAAATATCTCTTCGATACTCGGAGTGACAAATCCTAATCTCGATCTATGCCAACCCAACAAACACCTTCGGAGATACCTATAGAGCATATTTATAATCACACAGTTACGTTGTGACATTTGATAGCACACAAGGCATTCCTTAGATGTCCGGGAGTTGCATAATCTCATAGTCGGAGGAATATGTATTTAACATGAAGAAAGCAGTAGCAATAAAACTGAACGATCATTATGCTAAGCTAACAGATGGGTCTTGTCCATCACATCATTCCTCTAATGATGTGATCCCGTTCATCAAATGACAACACATGTCCATGTCTAGGAAACTTAACCATCTTTGATCAACGAGCTAGTCAAGTAGAGGCATACTAGGGACACGGTGTTTTGTCTATGTATTCACACATGTATCAAGTTTCTGGTTAATAGAATTATAGCATGAATAATAAACATTTATAGTGAATAAGGAAATATAAAATAAAAACTTTATTATTGCCTCTAGGGCATATTTTCTTCAGGCGGATCATACATCAGGTATCAATGCTTAACACAGGATAAGCCAGGGAAACCGCTCTTTGTGAGATAAAGGAGCGCATTAAGAAGAGCAAACCAACTAGAGAAGCCCTCGGGAAGATCTCCCCTGTCGGGCAGGCGAGTCCAGCAGGGTCGAGACTATGCATGGGGTCGAGGCGAAGCCGCCCCGACAAGATCTCCAGGGTCGCCAAGGCCAAGACAAGAGCTCGACAGGCTCTGTGCTGACATGCATCCACCAAGACGCCACCGCTCCACCTCATCTCACACCAGTCACTAATCAGTGCGGTGTCAAGCTCTTGAGCGGCTAGCTGGATCTTGTTGAGCAGTCGGCAACCTGTGGGAGAAGAGATTACCTTTAATGACACCCGCCCCAGAGGCGTGTCATGCAAATAAGAGGTACTTAGGCAAGGGATGGAGAAACCTTGCCGGGCTACCTCTCCATAAGACACCTAGCAGTGCTTTTAATGCACTTTGTCTCAACTGCCAGAGTTAGGTATGATAGCATGGTTAGCTATCTAATCATACTATAATGGCTGCTTTTCCCTGTGATCTGATACGTCTCCAACGTATCTATAATTTTTGATGTATTCATGCCATGTTTATAATATTTTTACATGATTTTGGTATGATTTGATTAGAACTAACCCGGACTGACACTATTTTCAACAGAACTACTGTGGTGTTTTTGTGCAGAAATAAAAGTTCTTGGAATGCGTTAAAAATCAACGGAGAATATTTTCGGAAAATATAAAATATACTGGAATGAAAAGCTACCAGAGGGGAGTCCCAGGGCACCACGAGGGTGGAGGTGCCCCCCTTATAGGGCACGCCCCCTGCCTCCTGGACTACCTGTGGGCCTCCCTGACATGAAACCCACGCCAACTCCTCCTATAAATCCCCAAACTTCTAGAACAAAACCTAGATCGGGAGTTCCACCGCTGCAAGCCTCTATAGCCACCAAAAACCAATCGGGACCCTATTCCGGCACCCTGCCGGATGGGGCAATCATCACCAGTGGCCATCTTCATCATCCCGGTGCTCTCCATGATGAGGAGGGAGTAGTTCACCCTCGGGGCTGAGGGTATGTACCAGTAGCTATGTGTTTGATCTCTCTCTCTCGCTCGTGTTCTTGATATGGCACGATCTTGATGTATCACGAGCTTTGCTATTATAGTTGGACCTTATGATGTTTCTCCCCCTCCACCTTCTTGTAATGGATTGAGTTTTCCCTTTGAAGTTATCTTATTGGTTTGAGTCTTTAAGGATTTGAGAACGCTTGATGTATGTCTTACATGTTCTTATCTGTGGTAACAATGGGATATTCACATGATCCACTTGATTTATATTTTGCTGATCAACTTGCGGGTTCTGTGACCTTGTGAACTTATGCATAGGGGTTGGCACACGTTTTTGTCTTGAATCTCCGGTAGAAACTTTGGGGCACTCTTTGAAGTTCTTTGTGATGCTTTGAATAGATGAATCTGAGATTGTGTGATGCATATCGTATAATCAAACCCACGGATACTTATGGTGACATTGGAGTATCTAGGTGACATTAGGGTTTTGGTTGATATGTGTCTTAAGGTGTTATTTTACTACGAACTCTAGGGCTGTTTGTGACACTTATAGGAATAGCACAATGGATTGATCGGAAAGAATAACTTTGAGGTAGTTTCGTACCCTGCAATAATCTCTTCATTTCTTCTCCACCATTAGTGACTTTGGAGTGACTCTTTGTTGCATGTGGAGGGATAGTTCTATGATCCAATTATGTTATTATTGTTGAGATAACGTGCACTAGTGAAAGTATGAACCCTAGGCCTTGTTTCTAAGCATTGCAATACCGTTTTCGCTCACTTCTGTTACTTGCTACCTTGCTGTTTTTATATTTTCAGATTACAAAAAGCTATATCTTCCATCCATATTGCACTTGTATCACCATCTCTTCGCCGAACTAGTGCACCTATACAATTTACCATTGTATTGGGTGTGTTGGGGACACAAGATACTCTTTGTTATTTGGTGTGAGGGTTACTTGAGAGAGACCGATCTTCATCCTCTGCCTCCCACGGATTGATAAACCGTAAGTCATCCACTTGAGGAAAATTTGCTACTGTCCTACAAACCTCTGCACTTGGAGGCCCAACAACGTCTACAAGAAGATGGTTGTGTAGTAGACATCAAGCTCTTTTCTGGCGCTGTTGCCAGGGAGGTTAGTGCTTGAAGGTATATCTTTAGATCTTGCAATCGAATCGTTTAGTTTCTTGTTTTATCACTAGTTTAGTTTATAAAAGAAAACTACAAAAAATGGAATTTAGGGTGCCTCATATGCTTCATCTTTTTAGTGTCTTTTGTGAAAATAAGAATTCCGATAATTGTGCCAAAGTGTTAGAAGAAGAATGCAATAAAATGTTTAGCACTAAATCTTTGAATGATGAGCATGATTGCAATGTTGTTAGTATGAATTCCTTCAACATCCATGATGCTAATGATATGCAAAGCTACAAGCTTGGGGATGTTAAGTTTGATGAAGATGATATTTTTAGTCCCCCAAGTTTTGATGAGAATATTTATTATGATGAAAGCATGCCTCCTATTTATGATGATTATGTCAATGAAAGTGGGTTTGGAAGAGTGTCAACTTTAGAAAGTAATGATCCCACTATTTTGGAGGGTGTTGAATCTTATTACAATGATAAAAGTGGATTTGGAGAGGTCATGACTTTATTTAGTGATGAATCCACTATTTCAAAAGAGGTTCCAATTGATTATGAGAACAAAGTTGCTATCTATGATGATTATTGTGATGACATGTATACTATAAAGAATAATGACAACCATGAAACTTGTCATCTTGATTTTAATTTTCAATTGGATTATGCCTCACATAATAGTTATTTTGTTGAATTTGCTCCCCACTACTATTCTTGAAAATAAATTTGCTTATGTGGAGAGTAGTAAAATTTCTATGCTTGTAGATCATGAAAAGAATGCTTTATGTGATAGTTATATTGTTGAATTCATTCATGGTGCTACTGAAAAATTATTATGAGGGAGGAATATATGCTTGTAGGAATTGCAATAATATCAAGTTTCCTATCTATGTGTTGAAAATCCTGAAGTTATGCTTGTTTTGCCTTCCTATGCTAGTTAATTATTGTTCCCATAAGTTGTTTGCTAAAAAAATCCCTATGCATAGGAAGTGGGTTATACTTAAATGTGTTATTCATATTCTTCGTGATGCTCCCGTTCTGTTTCAATTCTTATCTTTTATGTGAGCATCATTGAAATCATCATGCCTAGCTAGAAAGGCATTAAAGAAAAGCGCTTATTGGGAGACAACCCAATATTTAACCCTACTATTTTTGTATGTACACATGATTAAGCTAATATAGTAATCATGTTTTATAGCTTTTGTTTCAATAAACTGCCATGTAAAGCCTTTGGGATAACTTGGTGATAGTTGTGTTGACCCTGCTGAAAATCAGAAACTTCTGCACTCAGTAAATAATTTCCAGAATCTTACTGAAACTTGATTTTGACATGATTCTTTTCTGTATGGATTGGTGAACAAATTTCTCAGGTGTAACTAATTTTTTAAGAATTTATGGAGTTACAGAAGTATTTGTGAGTTACAGATTACTATAGACTGTTCTGTTTTTGACAGATTCTGTTTTCTATGTGTTGTTTGCTTATTTTGATGAATCCATGAGTAGTATCGGAGGGTATGTACCATGGAAAAGTGGGAATACATTAGATATAGCACCAATATGAATTTAGAATGATTTCACAACAGTACCTAAGTGGTTATTTATTTTATTATACTAACGGAGCTTACGAGTTTTCTTTTGAGTTTTGTGTTGTGAAGTTTTCAAGTTTTGGGTAAAGATTCGATGGACTATGGAATAAGGAGTGGAAAGAGCCTAAGCTTGGGGATGCCCAAGGCTTACCAAGGTAGTATTCAAGGACAACCAAGAGCCTAAGCTTGGGGATGCCCCAGATGGCATCCCCTCTTTCGTCTTCGTTCATTGGTAACTTTACTTGGAGCTATATTTTTATTCACCACATGATATGTGTTTTGCTTGGAGCGTCACTTTGTTTTATTTTGTTTTGCTTGCTGTTTGAATAATATCCCAACATCTTAAATTCTTAAATGTTAGAGAGTCTTCACATAGTTGCACAATTATTTGACTACTCATTGATCTTCACTTATATCTTTCGGAGTAGTTTGTCATTTGCTCTAGTGCTTCACTTATATCTTTTTTAGAGAACGGCGGGGGTTTTATTTTGAAGAAATAGATGAACTCTCATGCATAACTTATATTATTTTGAGAGTCTTTTAGAACAGCATGGTAATTTGCTTTGGTTATAAAATTAGTCCTAATATGATGGGCATCCAAGATAGATATAATATAAACTTTCATATGAAGTGCATTGAATACTATGAGAAGTTTGATTTTTTATGATTGTTTTGAGATATGAGGATGGTGATATTAGAGTCATGCTAGTGGAGTAATTGTGAATTTGAGAAATACTTGTGTTGAGGTTTGTGATTCCCATAGCATCCACGTATGGTGAACCGTTATGTGATGACGTCGGAGCATGATTTATTTATTGATTGTCATCCTTTGTGTGGAGGTTGGGATCGCGCAATGGTTAACTCCTACCAACCCTTCCCATTAGGAGCATGCGCATAGTGCTTGCTTTTGATGACTTGTAGATTTTTGCAATAATTATGTGAGTTATTTATGACTAATGTTAAGTCCACGGATTATACGCACTCTCACCCTTCCACCATTACTAGCCTCTCTTGTACCGTGCAACTTTCGCTGGTACCATACACCACCTTTTACCTTCCTCAAAACAGCCACGATACCTACCTATTGTGGCATTTCCATAGCCATTCCGAGATATATTGCCATGCAACTTTCCACCGTTCGTTTTATTATGACACGCTTCATAATTGTCATATTGCTTTGCATGATCATGTAGTTGACATCGTATTTGTGGCAAAGCCACCTTTCATAATTCTTTCGTACATGTCACTCTTGATTCATTGCACATTCCAGTACACCACCGGAGGCATTCATATAGATTCATATTTTGTCCTAAGTATCGAGTAGTAATTCTTGAGTTGTAAGTAAATAAAAGTGTGATTATCTTCATTATTAGAGCATCGTCCACCGTGAGGAAAAATGATGGAGACTATGATTCCCCCACAAGTCGGGATGAAACTCCGGACGAAAAAGAAAAAAAAGAAAAAAAGAGGCCCAAAAAAAACAAAAAAAAATGAGAGAAAAAGAGAGAAGGGGCAATTCTACTATCCTTTTACCACACTTGTGCTTCAAAGTAGCACCATGATCTTCATGATAGAGAGTCTCCTATGTTGTCACTTTCATATACTAGTGGGAATTTTTCATTATAGAACTTGGCTTGTATATTCCAATTATGGGCTTCCACAAAATGCCCTAGGTCTTCGTGAGCAAGCGAGTTGGATGCACACCCACTTAGTTTCTTTTTGAGTTTTCATACACTTATAGCTCTAGTGCATCCGTTGCATGGAAATCCCTACTCACTCACAATGATATCTATTGATGGGCATCTCCATATCCCGTTGATACGCCTAGTTGATGTGAGACTATCTCCCTCTTTTTGTCTTCTCCACAACCACCATTATATTCCACCTAGAGTGCTATGTCGATGGCTCACGCTCATGTATTGCGTGAAAGTTGAAAAAGTTAGAGAATAATAAATTATGAAACAATTGCTTGGCTGAAACCTCGGTTGTGCATGATTTAAATATTTTGTGTGATGAAGATAGAGCATAGCCAGACTATATGATTTTGTAGGGATAACTTTCTTTGGCCATGTTATTTTGAGAAGACATGATTGCTTTGTTAGTATGCTTGAAGTATGATTGTTTTTATGTCAATATTAAACTTTGGTTTTGAATCTTATGGATCTGAATATTCTTGCCACAATAGAGAAGATTACATTGATAAATATGTTAGGTAGCATTCCACATCAAAAATTTTGTTTTTATCATTTACCTACTCGAGGACGAGCAGGAATTAAGCTTGGGGATGGTTGATAAGTCTCCAATGTATCTATAAAATTTGATGTATTCATGCCATGTTTATAATATTTTTACATGATTTTGGTATGATTTGATTAGAACTAACCCAGACTGACAATGTTTTCAATAGAACTACCGTGGTCTTGTTTTTGTGCAGAAATAAAAGTTCACGGAATACGTTGAAAATCAATGGAGAAATTTTTTGGAAAATATAAAAATACTAGAATGAAAAGCTGCCGGATGGGAGTCCCGAGGGCACCATGAGGGTGGAGGGCGCCCTCCCCCCTAGGGCGTTCGCCCCTACCTCGTGGACTCCATGTGGGGCCCCCTGACGTGAAACCGACGCCATCTCCTCCTATAAATCCTCAAACTTCTAGAACAAACCCTAGATCAGGAGTTCCACCGCTGCAAACCTCTGTAGCCACCAAAAACAAAGCGGTACCCTGTTCCGGCACCCTGTTGGAGGGGGCAATCATCATTGGTGGCCATCTTCATCATCCCGGTGCTCTCCATGATGAGGAGGGAGTAGTTCATCCTCGGGGCTGAGGGTATGTTCCAGTAGCTATGTGTTTGATCTCTCTCTCTCTCTCTATCTATCTATCTCTCTCTCTCTCTCTCTCTCTCTCTCTCGTGTTCTTGATATGGCACGATCTTGTTGTATTGCGAGGTTTGCCATTATAGTTTGATCTTATGATGTTTCTCCCCCTCTACCTTCTTGTAATGGATTGAGTATTCCCTTTGAAGTTATCTTATCGGATTGAGTCTTTAAGGATTTGAGAACACTTGATGTATGTATTGCATGTGCTTATGTGTGGTGACAATGGGATATTCACGTGATCCACTTGATGTATGTTTTGGTGATCAACTTGCGGGATCTGTGACCTTGTGAACTTATGCATAGGGGTTGGCAAACGTTGTCGTCTTGACTCACTGGTAGAAACTTTGGGGCACTCTTTGAAGTTATTTCTGATGGTTTGAATAGATGAATATGAGATTGTGTGATGCATATCGTATAATCAAACCAAATGATACTTGTGGTGACATTGGAGTATCTAGGTGACATTAGGGTTTTGGTTGATATGTGTCTTAAGGTGTTATTTTACTATGAACTCTAGGTTTGTTTGTGACACTTATAGGAATAGCCCAATGGATTGATCGGAAAGAATAACTTTGAGGTGGTTTCGTACCCTACAATAATCTCTTCATTAGTCCTCCACTATTAGTGACTTTGGAATGACTCTTTGTTGCATGTTGAGGGATAGTTATATGATCCAATTATGTTATTATTGTTGAGAGAACTTGCACTAGTGAAAGTATAAACCATAGGCCTTGTTTCTAAGGATTGCAATATAGTTCTCGCTCACTTCTGTTACTTGCTACCTTGCTGTTTTTTTATTTTCATATTACAAAAAGCTATATCTAACATCTGTATTGCACTTGTATCACCATCTCTTCGCGGAACTAGTGCACCTATACAATTTACCATTGTTTTGGGTGTGTTGGGAACACAAGAGACTCTTTGTTATTTGGTTGCAGGGTTGTTTGAGAGAGGCCATCTTCATCCTACGCCTCCCACGTATTGATAAACCTTAGGTCATCCACCTGAGGGAAATTTTCTGTTGTCCTACAAACCTCTACACTTGGAGGCCCAACAATGTCTATAAGAATAAGGTTGTGTAGTAGATATCATGGTCGCCCTTAAGCTATAGAAGGAGGCCCGATGCAACATAGCAAGGGGTTCAAACTTTTGATCCCTCAACTACGCGCGTAGCCGCTCTCCCTGAGGCATCCTTGCCGGGCTTGAGCGCTCCCGGTCTACGTCTTCCTCCAAATGAAACCACCAAAGTAGGATTAGGGTTTTACGCTGCCAAGCGGCCTGAACCTGGGTTAAAGAGAGTTGTCCCTCGCCGTGTTGCCCTGCTGCCTCTTCTCTTCGTACAATGTGATAATCCCCCGCCAAACCACAAAGGGGCATCCCTGCCCCGTAGGTGTTCATGCTCCTCCACGACATCTATCGCACACCAGGTAGGGGGGTTTGATACGTCTCCAACGTATATATAATTTTTGATTGTTCCATGCTGTTATATTATCATTCTTAGATGTTTTACGATCATTTTATAGAAAATTTATATCATTTTTTGGGACTAACCTATTGACATAGTGCCCAGTGCCAGTTGCTGTTTTTTGCTTGTTTTTTTACTTCGCAGAAAAACAATACCAAACGGATTCCAAATGCAGCAAAAATTTTAGGTGATTTTTTCTGGACCAGAAGACACGCTATGGGCCAAGAAAGTGCCTGAGGGGGGCTCCGAGGGAAGCACAACCCAGCAGGGCGCGGCTGGAGGCCCAGGCTCGCCCAGGTGGGTTGTGCCCGCCTTGGCCACCTCTCGCACCGCCTCTTTGCTCTATAAATACCCCAATATTCTAGAAACCCTAGGGGAGTCGACGAAAAACACTTCCAGCTGCCGCAAGTTCCAGAAACCACAAATCTAGTCCAGACACCATCATGAAGGGGTTCATCATCCTCATTGATGCCTCTCCGATGATGCGTGAGTAGTTTGTTGTAGACCTGTGGGTCCGTACTTAGTAGCTAGATGGCTTCCTCTCTCTCTTTTGTTTCTCAATACAATGGTCTCTTGGAGATCTATTTGATGTAACTCTTTTTGCGGTGTGTTTGTTGGGCTCCGATGAACTTTGAGTTTATGATCAGATCCATGTTTTTATCCATGAAAGTTATTTGAGTCTTTTGATCTCTTAGGACAATAATCATGAATTTAACAAACTTGAGCATGAACATGTTGCGCAATCTTGGGAAAGAATGAAATTGATGCTAAGAAATTGTCCTACTCATTGTTTAAATCTTCGGATGATCATACAAAAAAATTATGCGGGATTGAATTTTATTTCTAGAAATCTTTTTGATTCCGTCACGGGTGGTAATTTTGTGGAAATTACTTTTGGTGAAGCTACTAAATTGCTAGACAATATTATGGCAAATTATTCATAATGGCATACCGAAAGAGATCCTACTAGTAAAAAAGCTAATTCGGTTGAAGAAATTTCTTCTTTGAGTGAAAAAGTTAATGCTCTTATGGAATTGGTTGCTAATAAAAGTGCTCCTATTGATTTTAATGATTTGCCTTTTGTCTACTTTGATTGAGCAAAATAGTGATGCTGTAGATGTGAATTTTATCTCGCAAAACAATTTCAATAACAATGCTTATAGAGGTAATTTTAATCCTAGGCCTTTTCCTAGTAATTCCTCTAATAATTATGGTAATTCCTATGGTAATCTATCTTACAATAATAATAGGAACATCTCTGATCTTGAGAATAATATTAAAGAATTTATCAATACTCAAAAGGTTTTCAATGCTACAATAGAAGAAAAGTTGAATAAGATTGATGATATGTATAGAAGCATTGATAGAATTTCTCATGATGTAGAAAATCTCAAGATGGAAATTTTGTGCCCAAGGTTGAGGAATCAATTAAAGCTTTGTATGTTTCTATGGATCAAAGTAAGAAAAGAACCGCTATGCTTAGAGCTAAAAGAGAATTTTTAGAAAAAGCGTTTTCTAGCGATTACTTCCATAAAAGTGATGATGATCTTAAAGTGATTAGTGTTTCCTCTATTGATTCCTTGGTTTGTAACATTAAAATTGACGATAAAGGGACTGGAGAAGAATCAACTTTAGCTAGAAGGCGTCCCGATAATTTGGAGTGTGAAATTCTTGTTGAGAAAATTGATAAAAGTGGGTTTGGAGAGGTCAAAATTTTAACTAGTGATGTGCCCACTCTTTTGGATTACAAAGACTTTAATTGTGATAATTTCTCTTTGATTGATTGTATTTCTTTGTTGCAGTCCATGATAAATTCACCCCATGCTTATGAAAAAAATAAAGCTTTTACTAAACATATTGTTAATGCTATGATGAAAGCTTTAGAAGAAAAGTTGGAATTAGAGGTTTCAATTACTAGAAAATTACATGACGAATGGAAACCTACTATCAAAGTCAAGATTAAAAATTATGAGTGTTTTGCTTTATGTGACTTGGGTGCTAGTGTTTCTACAATTCCAAAATCTTTATGTGATGTGCTTGGTCTCACTGATATTGATAAATGTTCTTTAAATTTGCACTTGGAGGATTCTACTATTAAAAATCCTATTGGAACAATTAATTATGTTCTTATTCTTGCAAATAGTAATCATGTGCCCATAGATTTTATTATTCTTGATATTGATTGCAATCCGTCTTGTCCAATTATTCTTGGTAGACTGTTTTTACGTACTATCGGTGCCGTGATTGATATGAAAGAAGGCAATATTAAATTTCAATTTCCACTCAGGAAGGATATGGAACACTTCCCTAGACCTAGAATTAAGACATGATATGAATCAATCATGAGGGAATCTTATGGATCTAGAAACAAAGATGACAGTATTTAGATCTATGCATTATGCCTTGAGTGATCCATGTTGTTATATTATCATTCTTGGATGTTTTACAATCATTTTATAGCAACTTTATATCATTTTGTGGGACTAACCTATTGACATAGTGCCCGGTGCCAGTTGCTCTTTTTTGCTTGTTTTTACTTTGCAGGAAATCAATAACAAACGGAGTCCAAATGCAGCAAAACTTTTTGGTGATTTTTTCTGGACCAGAAGACACACTATGGGCCAAGAAAGTACCTGAGGGGGGCACCGAGGGAAGCACAACCCAGCAGGGCACGCCCAGGTGGGTTGTGCCCACCTCGGCCGCCTCCCGCACCGCCTATTTTCTCTATAAATACCCCAATATTCTAGAAATCCTAGGGGAGTCGACAAAAATCAATTCCAGCCGCCGCAAGTTCCAGAAACCACAGATCCAATCTAGACACCATCACAGAGGGGTTCATCATCCTCATTGGTACCTCGCCGATGATTCGTGAGTACTTCATTATAGACCTACGGGTCCGTAGTTAGTATCTAGATGGCTTCCTCTCTCTCTCTCTCTCTCTCTCTCTATATATATATATATATATATATATATATATCTATCTTTTGATTCTCGATACAATGGTCTCTTGGAGATCTATTTGATGTAACTCTTTTTGCGGTGTGTTTGTTGGGATCCGATGAACTTTGAGTTTATGATCAGATCTATGTTTTTATCCATGAAATTTATTTGAGTCTTTTGATCTCTTATATGCATGATTACTTATAGCCTCGTATTTCTTCTTCGAATCTTTGGTTTAGTTAGGCCGACTAGATCGATTTTTCTTGCCATGGGAAGAGGTGCTTTGTGATGGGTTTGATCTTACGGTGCTTGATCCCAGTGACAGAAGGGAAAACGACACATATGTATCGTTTCCATTAAGGATAACAAGATGGGTCTAATTCCTACATGAATAGATCTTGTCTACATCATGTCATCGTTCTTATTGCATTACTCCGTTTTTCCATGAACTTAATACACTAGATGCGTGATGGATAGCGGTTGATGTGTGGAGTAATAGTAGTCTATGCAGGCAGGAGTCGGTCTACTAATCTTGGACGTGATGCCTATATAATGATCATTGCCTGGATATCGTAACAATTATTTGAAGTTCTATCAATTGCCCAATAGTAATTTATTTACCCACCGTATGATATTTTTCTTGAGAGAAGCTACTAGTGAAATCTACGGCCCACGGGTCTCTTCTTTATCATATTTTCCTTAAAGATATATTTTTATTCGCTTTTATTTTCAGATTTATATTATCAAAAAACCAAAAATACCTCGCTGCATTTTATTTAATTTTATTTTCATTTATCCATCTATTACAATATTGGTACGCGTCGGTGCTATACAAACGGTTTTAAAACCCTTACCGCAACGACATTTGGAACCGTCGCCAAGTGAGTGTGGGCGGAAGGGGGTCCTTCCCACACGACCAAGAAACCGTCGGGGATATGGAGCCATGATCCAGAGGCCTTGCGAAACGTAATTGTGTGTGATGCAGCACACGCTAAATTCTTTCGCATGTGTAGGATCGGTAATTAAACATTTCTAATGATGTAGTGAAACCAAATGGTGTGTCGTAATGAACCATTTGGGAAACAGTATGTAAGGCACACGGGCCAACATATGAACTGTGTGCGATATGTGCCCTATCACACACGAGTTTTCTGCGGAACCCGTCTGCCATGCAAGACTCCATCGCACACGTTCTCCCAACATTTACCGTCTGCGATAATGTTCTATCACAAACGGTTCAGGAGCCCCTTCGCACACATACTAGTGCTGCAGACCATTTTTGATTTGTTGTGTATCACTGATGGTTGCGGCTAGAGTGACGTGTGCTTTTGGTATGGGATCCCACACGTTTCCTGAAAAAATTACGACTAGGATTGTATTTTACATTGGCCATGGTTTACTCCGAGTTCTCGTGTGCGATAACTTGATATTACAAATGGTTCTGGAGAGCCTACGCACACGTAGTAGCGCTACAAATCGTTTGCGATCTGCTGTGTATCACCGATGGGTCCGCTATGATTGACGTATGCTTTCCGATGTGGATCACACACACTCATTTAGTTGAATCGTGCACTGAGCAATTGCCAGGTTAAAACAAAAATATCCCATTTTGAATCGGCATGCTGTAACATCCCAAAATTGTAAATTTTGGAATGTTATAAACAAATAGATAGTTTTGATTGATTGATTGACAGAAAGTGAGTGAATTCGAAACTTTTTGAAAGTTAAATGAGAGGGAATAAAAGGACTTTCCCAAACTTTCATTTTCTTTTCTGATCTTCATGAATTCAAATTCTTTTCACCACAAAACCCTGGAGAGAAGATGACATGACTTCTTCCATTTATTTAAATGACAAGGGGTGTTGAAAATATTTGAATTTCGTTTGGAAAATATTTTCAACCCAGGAACTTTATTCAACTCAATGATTTTCACGAGCGAAGATAAAATGACTTCTTCAAAACATATGAAATATGAGTTGGGAGTTTCAAAGAATTAAATTCAAAGTTCTTTTGAATTTATTTTCAATTTGGAGTTATTGAGTTTTATTCAAATTATTTTTCTCCAAAAATAAAATATATGGAAATAGGGTAATATGATTCCCTACATCAGAAAATTAGAGAGAAATAAATTTGAATTAATTTTGGTATTTTTTTAAATGATTTTATTGGATTTTATTAGAACAGTAGCACTGTTTGAATTATTTGAATTTTAGTATATTTTATTTAAAGCTATAATAATGTTCATGCTGTAGGAAATCTTTTTCTGAAAATTTTAATATATTATATGCCTATAGTATATTTTTATTTATTTTGGTTTACTTTATTTTCTGAAAATTTGTTTAAAAAAACTTCTTCCGCCGAACTGGGCCGGCCCAGCCGAAGCCGGGCCAAGTCCCAGCTCCGCGTCGCCTCGCCCGTCGTCCCCGACCGGGACTCCTCCCGGAGTCCGGCGCCGCCCCTTCCCCACGCCACCACGCCTCCCCTCATCCATAAAAGGCCAACCTGGGGCCCCTGGGTCCCGTTTTCGCTGCCGTTGCCGCCCCTCGCCAGATCCACCGCCGCCGCCATTGATTGACGCCGCCGCCAATGCCAATTGCCGCCGCCGCCGCGCTGCACCACCGCCGCAGCCACCACCCACCTCACCGTCGTCCCGCGCCGCATCCCCTCGTTCACTCCGCTGAGCCGGAGGGCCACCGGAGCTGCCGTCCCGGCTGGACCCGAGCCGCCGCCGCCGTCTCGTTTCGCCGGAGTAACCGTCGTCGCCGGTTCTTCGTCGAAAACTGCTGCCAACCGGTATAAAACCGCCCCGGTCTGATCGGTTTTTCTTTTAGGTTCGATTTTTCTTAAACCCTAGACTAGATCTGTTTTTTAGGTTTTACTAAACAGCGATCATCCACTGTTTAGATCTTATAAACGAACGTTCGTTATTTAGCCTTTCTGATTTCTGTTTATTTTGGCCAGGGACCCGTCTATGAATATTTTATTTACAAATTAGTCCCTGTTCTTAAGACAATCACAACTTTTCACTCGTTAGTCGGAATCCGACGAAATCAACACCCACTTCTTTGTTATGATCTCCTCTATCCGGTAATCCAGCTCAAGCATGTTTTTGAAAAATTTAAAATTTGAATTAGGTCAGATTTGAATTCAAACTTCGTTTGATCATAACTTGAGTTCCGTAACTCCGTTTGAGTTGATTCTTTTTGCAAATCGAAGCTCTTGACCTAAACTTTCTGGTAAGGCCAAATTCACATAATTTTGGTACTGTTAGAAATTGTTTTATGTTGCAAGAGTTTTTGACTTGGTTTTGAAGTTTTACGAATTGTTTTCTTCGTTCTTTCCGGTGTTTTTGAGTGATTGCTCATGTCTGGTTACTATTGCTTGCCCCGGTAGATTGACGGAGAGTGACGAGTAGAACTATCAACAGTTTTTGAGTGCGAATCATCTTCATCAACATTGCAGGCAAGTTCACACTTTGATCATACCTTTTCTCATACCCAGTTTTTATGCATTAGATCAATCCTCAAACATTGCATGATTAGGATCTAATTAATTTGTGGGTTTTGGAAAGTAGTTGAGGTAGTACCTATTACCTATTTTACTTTCAAACCTTTGGGAGTTACTTCTGCATTTGCTTATTATGCCATGCTATGCTAGTAGACGTGGATTGGGTGAGTGTGTTCATGACAGATGTAGATTGTTAATTAATGGTTTATTTAAGGTGGCAACTTGAATACACATCTGGGTGGATTGAGGCACCTGGTTTCCATCAGGACTTGCCTGTTTTTCTTCGGACCGCCACCTAGGCTCAAAGGGATCATGAGATTATTCAAACTAGAAATTTCCGTCTGCAGCCACATGCTATTATGGGCTCTAGCATAGTTGACTAAGTCGTGCGAACTCTTACAGGGTGGACTAGCAGATGTAGGGGATGTAGGTTGGTACGGTCTACCCTTTACGTAAGGTGCGAGCACTTCTGAAAGACTATGTCTCAGTCATCCGTTTCTCAAACACCATGTAGTGCGAGAAACCAAACGGAGGCGATCGAGTCATGTGGGGAAAAGTGCGCAAACCTCTGCAGAGTGTAACAAACTAATCATGGTTAGCCGTGTCCCCGGTTATGGACATCTTGAGTATCTAGTTCTTGGATTATCCTGTTGATCTCATCATTGTTACTTCTAATTAATATTGTTGGGATATTAATGAGTACTTTTATTTGGGATTGAGAATGCTGTCAACCATTCTCAATGTTTAACAACCACCATGATAGTTAAATTAATTTATTCCTTTGCAGTAGGGAAAAAATGGCTTTACGCAAAACTGTAACCATAGAGCTTTTCCACCAGCCAAATATGCATGTAGTGATAGCCTTTATTCATCATTGCTCTATGGTGTGAATTTGCCAGTACATTCAATGTACTGACCCTTTGTGGCTGCAACGTCTCATGTTGCAGGATCTTACGACGAGTAAGTGATACGTTAGGGTTACGATTCCTATACTCAACTTTGCCGTTGGTGTTGATGGGAATCCACAACCTTGTTACTTCCGCTATTTTTGGATTGAGGTAATAGTATTTACGTTATTTTATACATGTGATTTACCTATGTTATAAATCCTCGAGTACTGTGTGTGTCAGCATACCGATCCAGGGATGACACTTAAGCATAGAGACTTGATCCATTCGGGTCAGGTCGATACAAGATGGTATCAGAGCACATATTGACTGTAGGACGTGACCCTAGAAACTGGCAAGCCCATAGGAAAGATTTTTCTGTACAACTTTCTTTTCAAAAGGATCTTTTACCTCTCTTCTCTTCTGAGCTTATTCAAATATTCCCTTTTAGTGAGACCATACCCCTTTCCCTTTTTGACCACGAAGATTCGACTGATGAGACCACTCCAAGAAGGACCAGATATCGAACAACTAAGACCATACGGAATGAAGAGGATTTTACCATACTTTATGATAATGGAGACTACAACTGTTGAAGAGTCTGAAGACTAGGAGAATTTGAAGGCTCTAAAGAATTCCCAGAATTTTTATGACCTAGGAAGGCTACCCTTATGGAACTTGGCGGACTATGGAAGTTGTCAATACGAGATCAAGGTGTATCGGAGAAAGACCTGAACATGGAGCATTAGAACTCAAAGTTTTGTCAAGAAAACCCTAAGGCAGGAGATATCAATTATGGAATAAAAGCTCATGGCAGTAACATGGGCACAGACACGGCTGATCATGGTGTTATTGCCCGCTTATGCTATTGTCACCTTGCGAAGTTAAGCATGCGTTTCTTAGGAAGGGTTGGATGGTAGAAGGCTAATGGAGCTTATGTCAGCAAGGGATGCAGTTTTAACAAAGTTGGTGTATCACCAGGATCTGGAGAATTACATCAAGAAGTTTTAAGATGGATCTGCAGGAAGCCGTATTTGACAAGGAAGCAGTTCGTGAAGAACTCAGGACCCATAAGCTGAAAGTAGCCAAGCTATAGGAGCAAAACCTCGTGATACCGGAGATTAGTCAGGAGCTGAAGGATAGAAGGACATGATTCATGTCAAGGAGGTTGAAATCCAGAAGTTTGGAACGCAACTCCAGAATATTAAAGGACGTCAGGAGAAACTTCGCGTCAACAGAGATGATCTGGTAAAAGAACTAGAGAAGGACAAGTATGATCAGAAGGAGTCATCGGAGACATGACCAAGACTTGAAGAGTTGATGACATTGAGATCTATAGACCATTAGAAGACCCAACCCCTGTTATATACTTACGTTAGATGCGACGATTGTGAGCTGTCATTTGTTTGTTGTTTTTCTGACAGCCACAATAAAATCTACCTTTTCGAAACTATTGTTTGTACTGTGTGCATCCCTCTTGACCTATCTTGTCTCACCCCAAAACCCTTGGAAACAATAGAGGATGAATGGAGATGAGCTCATATTATCTGGATCGATGAGTCAATTGGAGACGGACCGATGGATTCAGAACATGGAGGATCACATGAAGAATAACCCAATAGCCGGAAAGGATATGGCCCAGCATGCTCTTCAATGCTTTGAAAAAGGTGCTGCAACTTGGTGGAGGATGTACCAAACCATCAATGGATGGCAAGGAGTAACCACTTGGAATGAATTTAAGTTGACCTTGCTAAAGTCTCAGCTTGTGTTCCAGAAGATGAAGCCTCATGGAAATGATATGAAGAAACTCTATGCATGCAAGCTTTGTGGAGAAATAGGACACCACCATAAGGAGCACAAGGATGAATGCCCTAATTGTGAAGGAAGTCACCCAGCTGAAGAATGCCCAACTAGGCAGAATACTTGTTTCTTGTGTGAAGGAACTACCCACTACCCTGCTCAGTGTCACATCTACCCTATGGTACAGAGAACCATCCAACAGAAGAAAGAAGCAATGAAAGGAGCCCTCATGGAAATTTTAGAAGAACCGGTGATCAAGGAAGATGCCAAGGACACACAAAGGAAACATAATTAAAGCCTGCACCAAGTCATGCTATTCATGTGGAGAAGAAGGACACTTCTCCCAAGATTGTCTAAATGGGGATCTAGTAGAATTCCCAACAGAGGAAGTAGAGTATGATCCACAGGAAATAGAAGCCTTGATTGGAACGGAAAAGTCCAGGAAGAGAAATAGATTGGATACTAGGAAGGACCTGAGTCATATCACCTATTTTAGGTGCAAGGAGCCGGGGCACTACTTCAACAGTTGCCCAAAAAGGAAGCCGAGGACCCAAGGAGGCTATGTGATCATGAGGAAACCTCGAGACTTGTCAGAAATTTTATGTTTTTGTTGTAATGAAGCAGGGCACTTTGCCAGGGATTGTCCCAAGAAGAAGGAGACTTGTGCTAAATAGTTGAGTTAGAAGCAATGTAAATGTAGTAGTAGTGAGAACATCTCTTCTGTATTGAGATGTTGAGTTGAGGCATGTAATGGAAATACAGGAGATTGTAATACTTTGAGAATAAATAAAGTTATCATCGTTGGTACTGATTTGGATTTTTATGAGTTGTACTCTATGAAGAAATATTTTGACCATTTCAAGGATATGAGAAATATGGTCTATGGATAAGTTTGGAGCATTTTAAGGGTGGTAGTACCCTGTGAGGAGATTTGACCCCTGGAAAGGATAATGATGTTCCACGGAGTGGACTTCGGACAAAATAAGGAGTTTTGTCTCGATATGTGGGATACCCCAAGAGTATGAATTAATGAAGTACTATTTGGATATAAAGGAGGTATGATGTTGGTAATATGGAGCAATTGTAACTCCATGATGAGTTTGAGTAATCACCTCTTAGCTTGGCACCAATAGAAGGAAGGAAGGAAGACAGTACCATTGGATCGATTTAAGAAATGCTAGGAAGCTGAATGTTGGAATAATGATCAGTTGCCCTGATGATGAGTTCAAGGTGTACAAGTTATGAGGTGGGCCCATAACCCACAGGCCCCAGGACTTGCCAAGAAGCAAGCACACTCTTGCTGAAGGAAAAACCCAGGAAGAAGATATGACTTTATCAACCGACGGTTCTATAGGAGTTTATGCAAAACCTGAGAGTTGTTAAGAAACGATAGATGTTTGCCTGGCTTGCAGAATCCATGGATTATCCGAACCTGGTTCGTTGGCAAGAGAAAATTCTGCAATGCTTGTGAGGATGACCGAGTGTTAGAATGCGAGATTCACTAAACCATATACAAGATAATGATTTGGGTGCGGGATGGATTGATCACCATACCGACTTACTCTTATTGTTTGTCTTGCTATGTGGGATGGTAAATCTGAGTGACTTACCTATAGTAGAGAGACGATGATCAAAACCTTGTTTGAACATTAGAATGGTATAAGTATTCTTCCCTTGTACAAGGTAGTTGTTGCCAATCGTAGGTCATATGATGAGGTTCAGCCCAGACCCATTTCCTGCAGGAGAAACCATAAATTGTTGACCACCAGGAGATATCGATGGTTGTTTAGTATTGGCGCCAGACCCGTCAGCTAAGAAGACCCAATCTCGGAATAACCTTACCAAGAGGAAAAAGGACAAAAGAATTGAGGAAAAGGTTATGCCGCTACCGGAAGAGCCCAGAGATGGAATTTCCCGAGATCTGGGAAGACCGACCCTATCAACAATAAGGATGGAGTATATGAGTTTTGATGGAACCGTAACCATGCTTCTAAGGGTGGTAGCACCTGAGACCCCGGAGACGATCGATGGATTTTTGAGAAGACCCCCAAACCCTAACCTATTTCTTGCTAGCCTCTCCGAATCTCCAGGACGAGATTCATTTTAAGGGTGGTAGGTTTGTAACATCCCAAAATTCTAAATTTTGGAATGTTATAAACAAATAGATAGTTTTGATTGATTGACTGACTGAAAGTGAGTGAATTCGAAACTTTTTGAAAGTTAAATGAGAGGGAATAAAAGGACCTTCCCAAACTTTCATTTTCTTTTCTGATCTTCATGAATTCAAATTCTTTTCACCACAAAACCCTGGAGAGAAGATGACATGACTTCTTCCATTTATTTACATGACAAGGGGTGTTGAAAATATTTGAATTTCATTTGGAAAATATTTCCAACCCAGGAACTTTATTCAACTCAATGATTTTCACGAGCAAAGATAAAATGACTTCTTCAAAACATATGAAATATGAGTTGGGAGTTTCAAAGAATTAAATTCAAAGTTCTTTTGAATTTATTTTCAATTTGGAGTTATTGAGGTTTATTCAAATTATTTTTCTCCAAAAATAAAATATATGGAAATAGGGTAACATGATTCCCTACATCAGAAAATTGGAGAGAAACAAATTTGAATTAATTTTGGTATTTTTTAAATGATTTTATTGGATTTTATTAGAACAGTAGCACTGTTTGAATTATTTGAATTTTTGTAGATTTTATTTAGAGCTATAATAATGTTCATGCTGTAGGAAATCTTTTTCTGAAAATTTTAATATATTATATGCCTATAGTATATTTTTATTTATTTTGGTTTACTTTATTTTCTGAAAATTTGTGTTAAAAAAAACTTCTTCCGCCGAACTGGGCCGGCCCAGCCGAAGCCAGGCCAGGGCCCAGCTCCGCGCCGCCTCGCCCGTCGTCCCCGACCGGGACTCCTCCCGGAGTCCGGCGCCGCCCCGCCACCTGCCGCCCCTTCCCCACGCCACCGCGCCTCCCCTCCTCCATAAAAGGCCACCCCGGGGACCCTGGGTCCCGTTTTCGCCGCCGCCGCCGCCCCTCGCCAGATCCGCCACCGCCGCCATCGGTTTCTGCCGCCACGGATGCCAACAGCCGCCGCCGCCGCGCTGCACCACCACCGCAGCCACCACCCACCTCACCGCCGTCCCGCGCCGCATCCCCCCCGTTCACACCGCCGAGCTAGAGGGCCACTGGAGCTGCCGCCCCGGCCGGACCCGAGCCGCCGCCGCCGTCTCGTTTCACCGGAGTAACCGCCGTCGCCGGTTCTTCGTCGAAAACCGCTGCCAACCGGTATAAAACCGCCCCGGTCTGATCGGTTTTTCTTTTAGGTTCGGTTTTTCTTAAACCCTAGACTAGATCTGTTTTTTAAAGGTTTTAGTAATCAACGAACGTCCACTGTTTAGATCTTATAAACGAAAGTTCGTTATTTAGCCTTTCTGATTTCTGTTTATTTCGGCCAGGGACCCGTCTGTGAATATTTTATTTACAGATTAGTCCCTGTTCTTAAGACACTCACTACTTTTCACTCGTTAGTCGGAATCCAACGAAACCAATGCCCACTTCTTCGTTATGATCTCCTCTATCCAGTAATCCAACTCAAACATGTTTTTGAAAAAAATAAAATTTGAATTAGGTCAGATTTGAATTCAAACTTCGTTTGATCATAACTTGAGTTCCGTAACTCCGTTTGAGTTGATTCTTTTTGCAAATCGAGGCTCTTGACCTAAACTTTCTGATAAGGCCAAATTCACATAATTTTGGTACTGTTAGAAATTATTTTATATTGCAAGAGTTTTTGACTTGGTTTTGAAGTTTTACGAATTGTTTTCTTCGTTCTTTCCGGTGTTTTTGAGTGATTGCTTATGTGTGGTTACTATTGCTTGCCTCGATAGATTGACGGAGAGTAACGAGTAGAACTATCAAGAGTTTTTGAGTGCGAATCATCTTCATCAACATTGCAGGCAAGTTCACACTTTGATCATACCTTTTCTCATACCCAGTTTTTATGCATTAGATCAATCCTCAAACATTGCATGATTAGGATCTAATTAATTTGTGGGTTTTGGGAAGTAGTTGAGGTAGTACTTATTACCTATTTTATTTTCAAACCTTTGGGAGTTACTTCTGTGTTTGCTTATTATGCCATGCTATGCTAGTAGACGTGGATTGGGTGAGTGTGTTCATGACAGATGTGAGATTGTTAATTAATGGTTTATTTAAGGTGGCAACTTGAATACACATATGGGTGGATTGAGGCACCTGGTTTCCATCAGGACTTGCCTGTTTTTCTTCGGACCGCCACCCAGGCTCAAAAGGATCATGAGATTATTCAAACTAGAAACTTCCGTGTGCAGCCACATGCTATTATGGGCTCTAGCATAGTTGACTAAGTCGTGCGAACTCTTACAGTGTGGACTAGCAGATGTAGGGGATGTAAGTTGGTACGGTCTACCCTTTACGTAAGGTGCGAGCGCTTCTGAAAGAATATGTCTCGGTCATCCGTTTCTCAAACACCTTGTAGTGCGAGAAACCAAACGGAGGCGATCAAATCATGTGGGGAAAAGTGCGCAAACCTCTATAGAGTGTAACAAACTAATCATGGTTAGTCGTGTCCCCGGTTATGGACATCTTGAGTATCTAGTTCTTGGATTATCCTGTTGATCTCATCATTGTTACTTCTAATTAATATTGTTGGGATATTAATGAGTACTTTTAATTGGGATTGAGAATGCTGTCAACCATTCTCAATGTTTAACAACCACCATGATAGTTAAATGAATTTATTCCTTTGCTGTAGGGAAAAATTGGCTTTACGCAAAACTGTAACCATATAGCTTTTCCACCAGCCAAATATGCATGTAGTGATAGCCTTTAGTCATCATTGCTCTATGGTGTGAATTTGCCAGTACATTCAATGTACTGACCCTTTGTGGCTGCAATGTCTCATGTTGCAGGATCTTACGACGAGTAAGTGATACGTTAGGGTTACGATTCCTATACTCAACTTTGCCGTTGGTGTTGATGGGAATCCACAACCTTGTTACTTTCGCTATTTTTGGATTGAGGTAATAGTATTTATGTTATTTTATACATGTGGTTTACCTCTGTTATAAATCCTCGAGTACTGTTGTGTCAGCATACCGATCCAGGGATGACACTTAAGCACAGAGACTTGACCCATTCGGGTCGGGTCGCTAGACATGCAAAAAGAAAATTCGCCACAATATTCAATTGAACAAATAAACAAAAATATCCCATTTTGAATCTGCATGCATAAAGCAAATTGGCCATGATATTCAATTGAACAAATAAACAAGAATATCCCATTTTGAATCGTCTCGCAAAAAGAAATTTCGCCACAATATTCAATCGACCAAATCGTGTCCACAGGAAGAACATTCATCAGATTTTGCAACAATTGCAATTGAACCTATGGTAGCTAAATTCCAATGATTTGTGCGGACATATATGCATTACATAATTAATCATAGTGTACGAAATACGAAGACCTCATCAGATGGAAAAGAATGGATCCTTGAGTCTATGTTTAGCGGCTAAATCTTACTCAATGTTTCAGGAGAAGGCATGCTGAAATCTTCATTATCACCAATGGGATTGATGTAGTGATTCAGGAAGAAGTCGCTGATAAATTTCTGAACCATCAACAATTCACTAGCCGGGAGCGGTTCAGGGGTCCTCGGTTCTAAGATGAGCTGCAATATTTTTAAGATCAGAATGTGCCATATGAGTGGAGTTGAAGATATTAATTAAGATAGACTTACTAGTACTAACTTGCAAGGATCATCACAACTATCAGCAGATTTGTAGATGGAGATCATCTGTTTGCGAACATAGTATCCACAAAGGTTGGTCCCTGCTTCTTGCTGAGGACACTGAAATTTTTTGTACAACATTAGTCATGTATTTCTCCTGTCAGGAACAACCTAACCGGTGTTAGATGTATTATTTTTTCTTTGGACAAAATAGAAAGAGGTTTATTTTGAATCTTGAACATTTGACTAGCGAAAGAAAAGGTATTTGCAGACTATTGGATAAATTTTTCGAAAAAACGATTTTGGTGTGTTAGTGGAGAAACGATCTCGTGCTGCAGAGGTAGTTCCCTCTTGAATAGGTTCCCTGGTTTAGTTTTCCACAGTGCGAGCACACTGCAAATGAAGATGAATTTTGACAACATCAATTATTGAACCAAATATGAATGCAAATTAATTTCAACATCATGGAATTCAATACCTATCCATGAATTGCTGAAGATGCGTCCGATCCTGAGCGTTTGTTGACTCTTTGAGAGAATCGATGTAGTAAACTGTGTTCTTGTTTGGAACAATGAATACCAATATCCAGTGACCGCTACATATTAAGAAAGCCATGAACTTACGAATTATGTCAAAATCTGAAAGACAATCAGTGTATGTGTGGTTGTTTACTTGACT
The DNA here is from genome assembly GCF_018294505.1 of Triticum aestivum. Classification (NCBI taxonomy): domain Eukaryota; kingdom Viridiplantae; phylum Streptophyta; class Magnoliopsida; order Poales; family Poaceae; genus Triticum; species Triticum aestivum. Next base: position 154,947,582 of record NC_057804.1, read on the forward strand.
CACCTTTCATGATATGGCCAGAGAAATGATTCTGCATGGGATGTGTATTCTAAGATACGGATGACCGTGTTAACGGCCCAGTCCCGTTCGTCCTTACCATGTAATGTTGTGCCATTTGCTAATGTAGGATCTATGAAATACACACTCTCCCTTTTTCTTCTCTGTGTGTTCAATCCCCTGAGAGGAAAAAAATGCAGTTAGTTGTTTATCATTTATAGCCTTGTATGGAGAAGTTGATTTGAGTTTGCTAAGTACTTACAAAACCAGGCATCTAACAAGAGTGGCATCGAGCTCGTTGAAGTTGCAGAAGAGATGTATGTCCTTGAAACTCACATTGAATGAACCAGCATCATGTCGGAAATGATCTCTGTTGAAGTGGACTAGCAAACCATGATGACCTGGTGACATTTGATCCATGCAATATTCATGTAACTTGCGGCAACTATAGCTGCAATCATCAAAGTATTCACCAACAAGAAATGGCTGGCCATGGATGTAATTGCGTACTTCAATTACGTATGCTTTACTTTTAGCAAGCACCAATTCTACTTCTTCACCATCCATGTCATCAGAAATATATTACTCCCCGATTCGAGCAACCTGTAGTTAATTTGGTTCCGGGCGATGAGTGCTTTGAGCAAGAGGCAATCATTCTCTTTCCTCTTCACACTTCCGCTGCGCTTCTTCGCGGGTGTAGGCTTTTTGGCCACTTCGTTCTTGGTACTTGAAGCAGCAGAATGTCTGGTTGGCTGCAAAGTAGACTGCCGAGTAGATGGTGAAGCTTCGACGGACTGCTTAGCAGATGGTTTATCTTTGGCGTACCGCTAAGCTGGCAATGCTGCTGTGACGGACTGTTGGGTTGTAGGAGCAGAGGCATCAGACTGCTGACCATGTGTTGAAGCTAAGTCCGGTTTCTGCTCAGGTGTGCCAACTTGTCGGTGTGCTGAGGAGGCGGTGCCAATGCGTTGGTTTGCTGAGCAGGAAGTGCTGACGCTTTGGTATGCTGATCACGCGACTATGGACTGACGGACTGATGAGCAGTCGATTCTGGACATTCAAACTGCTTAGCAGGCGGTTCCCAAGCATCAGACTGCTTAGCAGTCCGTTCCACCAAGTTGGTCTGTTGAGCATGTGCTGCAACTGGCTCTCCCCCCGCTGCTTCAGCGGCCAGCATCTGATTTGGTGGTGCGTCTTCAGCAGTTGTAGGCCTTGCCACTGGCGGCTTTGGGGCGGAGGATGACATGGCTTGTACGCCATAAAGTCGGGCCGGCTGATCATAGGTTGATGCATCAGCTGTCGGATTACAAGTATTAGGTTCTTTGGGGAAGCACGCAAGAGCTGTTGTGGCAAGGATAGCATCACCAGTTGAGGGGCGACATTGGTTGCTCTTGGCGGGGCTTCAGGGATCTCATCGATGAACTCTATTTCCTTTCGTGGCCACTGGATGTGATGTAATAGTGTTTCTCCCAAGGTCCTTTGCTCATCAAAGTCTCCTAGGAAATTATTGAGGGAAACATTCATTCAATCTAGGCTTTACCAGTCACGTAGCACTTCACACAGCCCGACTACAATGACACATTGTCCAACAAGAGGCCCTCTTCCAAGAAGGGTGGGTAAACCTAGGCTATTGCACATTTTAATGTACCTTCATATTGTGCAAGAACACCCTTCAGTGTGTCTTTCGTTCTAGATAGATCAGATATAGCATCATCACGAGCAGCTGCAGTCTCAGTATCGCTCGGGTCAGCTGATGCACAACTACTCTTGTGCTGTGTTGTCGCGCAATAAGCAGCATCCTCCATGCCCGCCTCCCCTCCAATTTGCTGGCTATCTGTCAGTTTTAGAGTCTTCCCAATCACCATTGACTGCTCAAGATCCTTTCGAACAACCGGATACATTTCCTTCCTCAACCTTTCATACAATTCATTCTTCTTCATTTCACTCTTCGCTTTTTCATGCTAGGCCTCTCTTCTTTGCTGAGTGTGAAGCCCTCTTGTGCGGGACATTAACACCTATACCCCTTGCACGGCCAGGGGGCTCTTTTGTTTCAAGAGCAATGGATAGAATGTCAAATGGCCCTGAGTTCCCGTAGAACCTTCCGGGGATCTTGGAAGCCTCTACCATCACTTGATACAGTTTTTCGACATGTGAGTTTTTAAAGTAATAAGTTCCGTCATCATGCCTCATTGCACGTGCCCGCAAGTAGTCTCCGGCGCGTTCGCCCCTGATTTCACTAAAGGCCGGTTCCCCACCCGCTGCTACTGCTTCTTTTCCTCCTGGTCCCATATCAGTTTCATGCCATAGTATCCTGACACACCCATACGGTGGCGGTGTGTGTTCTTCTTCTGATGTTCCGATTGCTTGAAACTCTTCTCAGCAAACTCTTTAGTTGCCCTGACCCTTTTGAATTCTGCCCAGTCTGCCTTTGTAATTTGGGGGTATGTGGGGATTGGGTCCTTGCCTTCACTCAACTACTTCTTGTACAATCCGTGCTTCCAGTTTCTCCAAGCATCCCTAGCCTTCTTTAGTGCAACGTGTTCCACCTACATTCTCCACTGCTCTGGAACGTTGAAGTGATCCATGATCTCCCGGACTATCAATCGTCGTGCTTCTATGTCAGCCTTCCAAAACCCCGGCAGATTTATGTTGAGCCTTGCCCTACCAGCGAATCCACACACACTCCTGAACCTTATGCAACCTTTATCTGGTTTAGTTGGAGCCCAAGACTTTAAATCGATCTCAGTTACTTCATATACACCTTTAGGCCAGTGTGTGAGCTTCCTGGGAGTGTACCTCCGTGTCCTAACCGGAAGGGTAATTGCTGCAGCTCTATCCCGTTCAAGATTACTTGATCCCTCACCATCTTCTGAAGACCTAGGGTTGTCAGAATCAGATGAAGATACATCGCCTGAAGCATGAGTGATGTCGCTGCTATTCGGCATCTACAGAGAACACATGCGAAACTCGAGAAACGAGGATAAGCATAAAACTAACAACTTGGTATCAAGCTTTCTAAACATGTCATGCAATAATTTAGAAAATGTACGGCTAATTTGTTAAGTTTGTGTGACTCAGGAGCCCGCGATTTGTAAATCGGCAGTAACTTATTGGAACAAATACAACTTATATGTACTAGTTAGGAAGGTAGATAATTAACATATATATGCTCTTCGTTATTTTATAGCCAATTTGGGAACATACAGAATGAAATAGGAAGAGGGATTGCAAGGAAATATGCCTCACCGCAATGGAGAGCAGTAACTAATAGGCTTCTTATTCCAAACCTGACCGAACCATAGGAGAGGATAGGATTACAGCATCGATATGCTCGAGGGTGTTGGGTAGCAAACAAAGACGGCGAGGGCGGGCAGTCGCGTGTTGGGAATGATAGTGGAGGTAGGCTTGACGCCGAAGAGCGGGCACACGGCAGGGGTGATCACGCAGGCGCTGGAGGGGGTTCTGCTATGGTTCTGGGGGAGGGGGAGCTGGCGATGGAGATTGGGTGAGCTAGATGAGTGAAATGCGGGCGGGCCATGGGGGGTGTTGGTGGCCTAGGTGAAAAGGGTGGAAAATATCCCCGGTCGCCGCGCGGAAAGGCCTATGCAAACAGTTGCCTCTATGCGCTCGTGTGCACAAAGAGAAAAAATTCGCTTGAAATGAAGACGTGCTAATTTTGAAATGAAGACGTGAGTTCATTGTTTCGCCTCTAATTTTTTCCCACGTTAAGCAATCATCATTATACCACGGGTTTGATTTTCTGGCGCATTTCTGGTCTCGTGTGCTATATATCAGACATTTTTTGGCATTTATCATGCATTTTGGCATATAAATCAATTCCTAGGTAGACTGCATTTCCTGTTGAAAGGGATGAGTATTGCCATTTGATCTGGGAGCATCCAACAGTGTAGACGTACGATCCGCGGGGTTTGGGTTCTGGCAAATCAGAACGCACGACTCAGATTGCGCGCACAGCAAAGGTGGGCATCGGCCATAGTTTGGTATGCACACGACTTTCGTGAGTGAAACGTGTGCTATTTGAAAACATTTACATTAACTAACAACGTAAGCAGGTGGTGAAGGAGTCATCATCAGAGGAGGAACCACATAAAAAAACCACAACAGGAATTGCATCTGCTGTCGAAAGGAATGAGGATCGCCATTCGATCTGGGAGTATCCAATGGTGCAGACGTGCGATCTATGGGGTTTGAATTCTGGCCAATCAGAACGCAGGACTCAGATCGCGCGTGTGGCAGGGGGGCATCAGCCACGGTTTAGTGGACACACGGCTTTCGTGAGTGAACCGTGTGCTTTTTGGAAACATTTACATTAACTAACAGCATTTTTTTGTTTGTATGAAAACATGAGTTCATCGTTTTGCCTCCAAATTTATTCCCCACGTTAAGAAATCACAATTGTACCCTATGTTTCGATATTTCTGGTACATTTTACCAGGCGGCAGGCCTCGCTAGCAATCTCAAACTTTGAACATGCAAAAAGAAAACAGATCTCGTTTAATTTCTCTATATATATAGTCGCAAATACACGTGCATGTTAGTGCAAGATCATTTGGGTGCCGCTTTGCGAGTTTTCATTCATTGTACAAGAAACGGGAAAAACTTCAAACAGTTCTGCGCAGCGTGCAACCAGAGGCATTGGCCTTGTTGGTATTTTAATTTCAGGAAATGCATATAGAGTCCCAAAAATAACGAAAATCATTGTGCCACTGTGGCGTGCCCTCACGATCGCATGGAAAAAATTTGGTAAATTCTGGCACAAGTTTTTGTGCTCGCACCTTCCATACCGTAGAATCTCACAAGAAGGATCACAGTTTCCAAAAAAGAGGCGCGGCACTTCGACCACAAATCGTTAGTTACTCTACATCGTTCCGCCTCGAAAAAAAATCATGGTAAAAAATCGGGGATATACCCTTGGTTTGATTTTCCGGCCCATTTAGATCGTCTGCTATGTTTAAGTCATTCTTTGCACTTACCTTGCATTTTAGTGCATATAAAGTCAAAAACCCTACTATGACTACATGTGGGTGTTTTAGTTAGGCTATACTTAATTAGGCTACTCATAGTGGAGAGTTTTGTCATATACTATATCATGCATATATATATACATACACACACACACACACACACACACACACACACACATAAACAGTATTCTGATCATGGGATGAGAATAATATTCTGACCACAACTTGGACTTACTGAGTTACACAACCTGGACTTCTGCATGTACGAACTCGGCCTTCAGGCTATCTTTGTAACCGTGCCTTCTACCGCGAGTTTTTCTGATATATCGTGTTGTTTGTGATGTAAGTGTAATGTGGACACGTGTTTTAGCAACTAAATGCGCCTTTTAAATTGGAATCACGCTCATTGGCGGATTTTCTCTCGGGTCATGATGAACTTCTGTCTGTTGCGAGTTTAATGCATGTTGTGGGTGTTATCGAAGCTCTGGAACGATGGGAATTGTGTTTTGGTATGATTTTGTTACACAAATTTTTGTTATTTCAAGTGAATTTGGAACCTGCCGTGTTCTTCATCCGCCCGAGATGCATCCTCCACCATCGGCGATTTCTTGTTTTCCTGTCAAGTTTGCTCACTGGTTTGCGTGTAGTGAAATTGAAGGCTTACTACGTCGTCAATTTCAATCCGGAGGATCCATACGGTTTGATTCCTGGCTTTTGATGTTGGCACTCCCGCGGCTGTTGCATGGGGTTTTTTTTTGCTGTTTCTGGATTTGCCCTCTGGTCATTTTTCTTATGGAAAGGTAGTTGGAAGATCATTTACAAGGGTGTGCGGACGTGTTATAATCAGGCGTAGAAGATTTTATGCTTTTGACGAATTCGTTCGTTCATGTTTTCTGTGTCATCTAATGGCCGTTGTACAAGCTGGACTTCTGCGTTGTTCATACCTGAACTTCTGATTTTCCTTTATTTTGCAAGGTTGTGCAACAAGTCCTCTGTATTTCTTTCCTTTTTTACTGTCATTTTTTCATTCTTTTCATTGGTTGTGTGGCAAGTCCATTTAATTGTTTGGCCGATTGATATGCATATATTTTTTTAATTTTTTGTAGTTTGTTCTCGTTATCTAATAGTTTGTTGGGCTTTAGTTAATAACTATCCTGAACTTTTGTATTCTAGTTTGAGGTTTTACATAAACCCGAACTTCTATATCGTTACTATTTGAACTTCTTATTCCCAAGGTCTGTAGCTGAAGCTGGACTTCTATTGTACCAGTGATTGAACTTCTAGGTTTCCGCGTTGCAAGGCGGTGCAACATTGTGCTCTATATTTTTTTTCTTTTTTGGTAATTTTCAATTTTTTGAATTGGTTTTGAGTTTGTCTAGTGTGCAACCGTAGGATTAGTCCCAAGTATGCACGCATACTTTTTTATTTTTTGTATCATGTTTGCATACTTCGAACAATTGTATCACTTCAATACGTGTTGGAATTGACCTAAATGATTAAATCTGGGAACCAAATTTTATCAGGGTTGTTTTTTCAATCATTTTACGTTCTGTTGTACAAGCTGGACTGCTATAACTTTCGGACCTGAACTTCTGTGCTCTTTACGCATGCTTTTAGGAGATGAGGCAATATGATCTAGTCTGTTGTTGCTATTGTTATATAAAAAATCAAGTATGTTTTATGTTGTTGACTGTCGTCATGTGTGTATCTGTCGAGCTGGACCATAGGCACATGCATCGTTTTTTCCTTTTAATCTATGTTTTTGGGATAGTTTTTTGATCATCCACTATCTTCAGTAGAAGCCGGACTTCTTTTTAATTAATGGTTGAACTTCTGGTTTTCCACATTGCATTCCACATTTGCAAGGCGAAGGTGCATGGTGCTATATATTTTCATTGTTTTGTTTTTTTGTCATTTTAGTTCTTGAGATGTTCTTCTTCGACTTTGTCTCTGAGCAATCATGGGATTAGTCCAAGTATGCATGCACTTTTTCTAGATCATCTAAGGGTCGTTGTACAAGCTGGACTTCTGTGTTGTTCATACATGAACTTCTGCTTTTCCTTAGGGGTGTGGCTCTGGGGTGCATGCGGTGGAGGTGGAAACAGAATAACCGCATTACGTCCTGAAAAAACCTATCGCGCAGCAATGCGGTAGCGCGAGGCTGCGCAGGGGGGAGGGGGTCGGGACCCACCCCTCCAATCCCCCTGCGATGCCGAGACAGGAACAAGCCAGAGCAGGAGAAGACGTGGCGTGCCGCATCGTCACATGCGGAGGCGAGTTCGTCACATCTGTGACCCCACTATCTAACTTAGGGGTGTGGCTCTGGGGTGCGTGCGGTGGGGGTGGAAACAGAATAACTGCATTGCATCCAGTCAAAACCTAGTGCGCAGCAATGCGGTAGCGCGAGGCCGAGCAGGGGGGAGGGCGGGTCGGGACCCCCTCCCCTCCCCCCGCGAGGCCGAGACAGGAACGAGCCGGAGCACGCGATCACGCGGCGTGCCGAGTCGTCGCATGCGGAGGCGAGTTCATCACATCCATGACCCCATTATCTATCTTAGGGGTGTGGCTCTGGGGTACGTGCGATGGGGGTGGACACAGAATAAGCACATTGCGTCCTGTCAAAACCTAGCGCGCAGCAATGCGGTAGCGCGAGGACGAGAAGGGGGAGAGGGGGGAGGGAACCCCTCCCCTCCCCCTATGAGGCCAAGACAGGAACGAGCCAGAGCAAGCAACGACGCGACGTGCCGTGTCATCGCATGCGGAGGTGAGACTGTCACATCCGTGACCGCACTATCTATCTTAGGGGTGTGGCTCTGGGGTGCGTGCGGTGGCAGTGGAAAGTGAATATCCGCATTGCGTCCTGTAAAAACCTAGTGCAGCAATGCGGTAGCGCGAGGCCGAGCAGGGGGGGTCGGGACCCCCCTCCCCTCCCCCTGCGAGGCCGGGACAGGAACGAGCCGGAGCAAGCGACGATGCGGTGTGCCGCGTTATCGCATGCGGAGGCGAGTCCGTCACATCCGTGACCCCACTATCTATCTTAGCGGTGTGGCTCTGGGATGCATGCGGTGGGGGTGGAAACAGAATAACCGCATTGTGTCCTGTCAAAACCTGGCATGCAGCAATGCGGTAGCGCGAGGCCGAGCAGGGGGGCGGGAGGGGGTCGGGACCCCCCTCCCCTCCCCCTCCGAGGCCGAGACAGGAACGAGCTGGAGCAGGCGACGACGTGGTGTGCCGCGTCATCGCATGCGGAGGCGAGTCCATCACATCAGTGACCCGACTATCTATCTTAGGGGTGTGGCTCTGGGGTGTGTGCAGTGGGGTTGGAAACAGAATAACCGCATTGTGTCCTGTCAAAACCTAGCGCGCAGCAATGCGGCGAGGCCGAGCAGGGGGGAGGGGGAGGGACCCTCCCACCCCATACGAGGCCGAGACAGTTATGAGCGGGAACAGGCGACGACGCGGCGTGCCGTGTCTTGCATGCAGAGGCGAGTCTGTCACATCCGTGACCCCTCTATCTATCTTAGGGGTGTGGCTCTGGGCTGCGTCTGGTGAGGGTGTAAACAAAATAACCGCATTGCATCCTGTCAAAACCGAGCACCCAGCAATGCGGTAGCGCGAGGCCGAGCCGCATGTGTACTTTGTGTGTATTTGAAGTTTGAACTTCTATATTATTTTTAAGCTGTGTATTTTAGTTAGATGTGGACTTCATCTGTTTTTGTACTTGAACTTCTTCTTTTTGTTTCTTAGTGTTTATTTATTCATATGCTTTTACTTCTGTGATTAGTGTAGTTGAACTTCTGTTCTTTATTTTTTGAACTTCTTTCTCTTGTTTTTGTACGTGCATATTTGTTTATTTATTTTTCTTCCCTTGGTAGAGACCTTTCTGCTTGCAACCAATTTTTTGTTTGTAGGATACCAGTAGATTTGTTATGTGATCTTAACTTTCGAAAAATAGATGCATTCAAATGGTGCATTTATTTACCAATAGATGCATTTACTTTTTAAGTTTGGGGGGGTGTAAAATTGTAATTACCACGGCGTTGCAATGCCCCACTACAGGGATGCATTAAATCTCTGTCTCCCTCGCCACCACCTGTCAGAAAACCCCCTCCCTCTCGCTCGCTCTCTTCTCCCTCTGTGTTGCTCCGCTGCCTCCAACCTCCCCCGATTTCTCCGCCTCTGTCCCCTACGGTCGTGTGTGTGGTAACCGGCGCTCGCAACGCTCCTATTTCTCCCCCACGCCCCGCTCTCCCTTGCCCAGCCCACTCTCCCTCGTCCAGCCCTTCTGCTCTGAAGCGAGGGCGGCAACTGCCTGCGCGGTTGCAAGGTGCGCATGGCTTCTTGGGCGTTGAAGAACCGCACTAGATTTGTGCGTGCGGGATTCGTTTGGAGAGGTACAAATGCTCCCTCCCTCCAATCCTTGCTCTTAGTGTTCGGCAGATATGACGAGGGCTCTCTCTTTCTTCTGTGCTCTCGCATCCGCGTCCTCCCCTTTGTTCTGATGGTTGGGGTGGAGATTAGGTAGGGTTCTTGTGCGTGTGGTGGGTGGAATCCATTCCCCCGTGGTCAGACGTTAGTGCTATTTCTCCCTTTGTATGTGAGATGCTTGTGTGTGCTATTTCTCCCTTCAGACGTTAGTGGATCCCATTTCCCCTTTTGTTGATTTCAGCAGTCAGATGCATATAAGACAGGGTGTGGTGTGATGGTTGATGCTGGATCTGATGTATCTAATTGTCTTAGTGTTGTTGATTCCGAAGTCTAGATTGTGTCTGTCACATGCTAGTTAGTTTATGGATACTTTTTTTGTTGTGCTTCCCTAGATGTGCTACTGTATTCATCCTAGGGTTGATTTATTTGCTTTTCTAGATGTGCTACTATATTTGTTGTATGATTATCTACTTGCTAACTATATGCATTCTATCCCCTATTTTTTGTAGGTTGATATAGTGTTTGGAGTACCATTCATCAAGGGGGTTGTGTTGTCATGGATTCAAAACCTTCTCCAGGTATTTAATGTAGTTGTATTTTGTAGTTTAAGTAGAAGTTTTGTTGTATATGTCTGCCCATATCATCACTTGGTTGTCATGTTGGACTGCCCATTCTTAAAAGTGTGAACATCTAGCAAAGTTGATGTGTATGCATTTTACCCTTAGTTTAAGTTAGTAGAGTGTTGCTTAATTTTTATTTGACGAATTGCTGGTGAACTATGTCACCAAGTGTTGTTGGACTTCCCACATGTTTCATATTTTTATAATGTATATCTTTGTTTTTTCTTGTGTGTGATCATTTTCATGGTATTGATATTTAGTTTGCCTGTGAAATAGTATTTCTGCTCCTGCTACATATTTTTTATGTGTTACTTGCTTGGGCCACATAGTTAAACTTCTGGCTTTAATTATTGTTTGTTTATAGTCCAATTTGGTTGAACTTCTGTTCTGTGTATTTTGTTTTACTGCTTTGTTATATATTGTTGAACTTCTGGACATTCATCGTATATGTAGTACCCTCTCTGGTGTAGATTGTTCTATATTTAGTATGTAAATTGTAAATTGTTCATTTGTGTTTACTTCTTTGTTAGGTATTGTTGAACTTCTTGGTATTATATATTGATACAGTAGTACAACCCCCTTTTGGTGTAGGATTATTGATTAGGACTCAACTTTCTTTTTTACTTGCACTTTTTGTAACTGATGACGAATTGAATAGTTCTAAAAAAATGCCTGTGATCAAGATGGAGCTTCAGAAGTTAATACTGATGCTCCAATATCTGATGCGGCTAAATCACTTGTTATTCCTTTGTCTTTGATTCCTAAGGTTGCTTCAAGCCTTGAGAATAATTCATGCCTCGAGGAACTTGCTTCTGCAGCTCTTTCTTCACCTAGTATGTGCAACTCCTTTTCTTTTTATTTTAAATTCCCGAGCCATGTTTTTTAAATTATTCCTGTTGTGTGTTTATTGTTTTTTGTTGCTGACTATTTTTGTTATTTGCTATGCTTTTTGTGTTCTTTATAGATGTGCCCACAGGTGAGGAAGCTATGAACACCATCAACAATATTCTATCTGAGATTTGTTTATCAGAAAACACTGCTGCTGCTGAGCAGGAGGCTCCATCAGTCGAAGGTTATGATTGCGTTCCGGATCCTTTGTGCTCTGTTCAGATGTCAGAGATGCACTCGCAGTCTGTTGATGGCACTGAACCTGTCATGCAACCTAAGGATGTGCCTCTTCAGCTTCTTCTGGAGGACCAGCGCAAGAGGAAGAAGCAACAAGATTTTGACAAGAAGATGGTGGCCCGCCTTCAGAAAGGTTCTGATGTTCCTGAAACTGTTAATGTTGCTGAGCTCACTGTTGGGCATTGCTCTGTTGTTGAGGAAGACGTGTCGTGTGGCGCTGATTTTGTGGTTGTCCCCGTGAAGAAGAAAATCAAGAAGACCGCTTCGAGGAAGAATTTAGTTGGTGAACTTACTCCTCGGAGGAGCCCACGTGTTTCAAACTCTACACAAATACCTGAAGAGGAACGGCTAGCCCTCGGTGGAACTCCACGCCGTAGTACTCATGTGCTTGCCACTGCGGCACCTACGCCTTCTCCGCTTGGTGCTGGTGCATCTAGTAAGGGGAAGAAATGTGGTGTTAAGCGCAAGGTTGCACCTGCAAAGGTCAACAAGGGTGTGAAGAAGCGTTCTCATGTTAATCCGGAGGACAAGGATGATGCTGATTTCAATGCTGATGACGAGGATGACGATGATGATGCTAGTGCCGCTAATCAAGTATGAATCTCTCATGTTTACTACTTTTGAGAGCATTTGTAGATTTGTTGTAGTTTTTTTGTTTGTAGCATTGCCTTTGTCTGCATGGTTGAACTTCTTCCATGTACATAGATGACCTTCTGGTTCATATAGACTAGTAAATTAGTTGAACTGCTTGGCTTATATGGTATTACTGCCTTTGTGTACATAGGTGAACTTCTAGATAAATACATAGGAAATTAGCTTAACTTGTTGTTGTACATGTTTTATTATTGCCTTGGTGTACATGGTTGAACTTCTGCTATGTACATTTCTAACATTTTGAAAGCATGCTAACTTATGGTCATACATGGTTGTACTGCCTATGTAGACATAGTTGGATTTCTAGTCATACATGGTTGTACTGCCTATGTAGACATTGTTGGACTTCTAAAATGTACTTTGTATGTAGGCAGTAGTTGAATTTTGTTGTAGTTTGTGTATCTCATTTTTCTTCCTTTTTTCCTTGTCATTGTATTTTTTTCAGTATCAGCTTGTGAAGCGGCCTGAGAGGAGGAAAAGAGCAGGCAAAGCGCCCGAAGAAGGCGACGAAGGAGGAGATGCGGAGAAACGTTTTAACATGATGGTTCGCTGCTCACTGAAAGAGGTCAAGACGTGTGCGAAAATGCTAAAACTTAGGCACAGGAAGAGGGTTGTCAAGGCTGGTTTTGGTTGTGTGTTTGACTTCACTGTTGATTCCAACATTTCTCGTCCTTTGATGGGCAACAAATACACGAGGATTGACCCTACAACCATGAATCTGCACATGGATGAGGCGAACAAGGTTCTGCGTATTAGAAGTGATGCTATTCACCATCTTTTTGGATTCCCTCAAGGTAATCATACCCCTCCAAGGCCGTCGAATGATGGGTTTGATGATGATGTCATGAGGCTGAAGTCCAAACTGGCTACAGTACGAGTGACGACATCAAGACAAAGGATTTGCGGAATATCCCTGTGAAACTTGTGGAGAATGAGACGAATGATGATTTGGCTCTGCAGGTGTTTTACCTGATTCTATTCATGAAGGTGATTATTCCTGGTACGTCTAGACGAGTGTACAGGGAGGCAGCAATGGCTGAGAACCTTGTCTCTGAAGATATGGCAGAAATGGACTACTGCCAGTTGGTTATTGATGACATTCGAAGGGCTGTTATTAGGTATCAGCTAGGGACTAGCAGAGGGAAAGCTGTCACAGGTTGTGCCATCGCGCCGCTTCTTATGTATTTGGACTGCGTTTTCATTGGCAAGAAGCCTGTTGTTGACTTGAGGACCCCTCACATAAGTTTCATGAATCAGGCCAATCTTCTTGAGCTTGCTGCTGCTGACTTGGTCAGGAAGGGTGATGATGACCCAGCCACCTGGGTGTTTGGGAAACTACGTATGAGTGTTTCTTCTTTCATGTGTAGTTAGCACTGCCTTTGTGTGCATGGTTGAACTTCTGCTATGTACATAGCTGACCTTCTTCTTCATATAGACGAGTAAATTAGTTGAAATGCTTGGCTTATATTGTATTACTGCCTTTGTGTACATAGGTGAACTTCTGGATAGATACATAAGAAATTAGCTAAACTTGTTGTTGTACATGGTTGAACTTCTACTATGTAAATTTCTAACAGTTTAAAAGCATGTTAACTTCTGGTTATACATGGTTGTAGTGCCTATGTAGACATAGTTGGACTTCTGAAATGTACTGCGTCTGTAGGCATTACTGGAATTTTTGGTTTAGTTTGTGTATCTGATTGTTCTGCCATTTTTTCCTTGTCATTGTCTTTTTTTCAGTATCAGCTTGTGGTACTAACTTGAACTTCTGCTACTGTCTTTTGTATTTCTGCTTCCATGTTCTTTCATTTGTTCTGCGATGTTTTGACTTTTGTTTTTGTATATGCAGTGGAATACAGAGGCTGAGGTTGTGTTCTTTAGGGTTATTGACCGTCCTGTTCTTACTATTCCTCGTGCTTCCGGCCTAGGGAGTGGAACTTTCCCAAGATTTGAATTCACCCGGGATGTTAACACTGGTGCCCCCTGTAGATCCAGGAGGTTCTTCTGCTCGTGTAAGTGCTGTAGGTGGCATGTCCTCTGAGGGTTTGTTTGATGCTGCGAATGTTTCCCTTGCTAGGATTGATGGACTTCTGGAAACTGTTTGTGGAGAGATGGCTCGTGTTCCGACAACGGTTGAGCGTCTTAGTTGCGTGGATGGGATTCTTCCTCCCGGCCACAATTTTGATGCTGAGTCTTTGAAGGAGCTTTTGTTTATTGAATATAAATATCTTGTTGAGCTTCGTGGGAGCACTTTCCACCTCCGTGCTAGCTTTCGGTTGTTCAAGGAAATGCAGGATGTTCGTTGCAAGCCGTTTGAAGATGAGGCAAGTGTTGTTGTGAGTTAGATTCAGGGGCAAGATCCTGTTTGTTTGGGTCGTGAAGGAGGCCATATTTATCATACCAAAGAGGTTTGTTTGTGTTTGCTTTTTGATATTTTCTATGCATTAATGTTCATTGTTAGCTTTTCAATTATTACTGTTTTCTAGTCATAGGTGACACTTATTGATTTCATGTGTCCTAAACCTTTTCCTCTTAACACTAGTGTTTCCTAGGTGACCTTCTCTGTTTACAGTACCTGAACTTCGGGGGCTACAGCACCTGAACTTCTGTCATTTCCATAACTGGCCCTTTTTGTTCCCTTTTGCATTAGAGTAGTTTGCTATCTGACCTTCTAAGTTTACTATATTTAGACTTCCACTATGTGTCATTTTGTCATAGCTCACCTTCTTTTATTATGTAATGTGAACTTCTGCTGATTAGGCATTTGTGTTCTACATGACTTTTTATAGGCGGTTGATGATGATGCTAGGGTTGAGGAGGATGTTTTACCTGAAAGCACAACTGCTCATGTGCATGAACTTGTTCCCGTGAGTGATGTATCAGTTGATGAGGTTCATGGCTGTGAAAATAAAGTACCATTTTTCTTGTTCATTTGTCTCATTTTTTTATTGTACTTGTTTTTGCATTTTATCACTGTGTGCCCATTTGTAATTACTTTCTGTTCTTTGTTGCAGAATGATGATTCTAGTGTTTCTCCAAAGAAGGTTGAAGACAAGACCGTGTCAGGCACCGACTGCTCTGACGGGGTGGAGCCAACTGAACCTTAGTCGTCCATTGGCGTTGTGGTTTCTGATGCTGAGCAGGGCAAGACAGCTGGAGATATCATTTTGGAGACAGATCCCATCGAGGCTGCTGTTGAGACTGGTAGTGCTGCTGCTGCAGGCCCATAGAAGTCTATTGCAGCAGAGCCATCAATTGTTGTTGATGCTGGTTCTCCAGCTGTTCCAACTGCTCCAACAGTTTTTGTTATTTCAGATTCTCCAGCTGGTTCAACTGTTGCTGTTGTCCTCACTGATGATGCTGCAATGTCTACTGGAGATGACGATGAAGAGACCAAAAGCGATAGCATGGGAGAGGAGGTTGATCATTCCAGTGCTGCGACTGGAATAGGCAAGAATCCATAAAGAGAGGAGCATGCTTCTCTCTTCTTTCCCCATCCCCGTTCCTTTTGTTTTTGGTTTTGGTTCATGATATCCCTGTGAATTGCATGTGTGGTGCAAGTTGAACTTCTGGTTTGTGCTTTGTCGGTTGGTTGGTTTGTAAATAAAGTTAAGTGAACTTGTTTCTATGTAGGGGGGGTCTGTAATGCATGGGTTGTGATGTTTATAATCCTGTTGTTTTATCTTTTCTAGTGTAGCAGGTGAGATGTGCATGTGTTTGAATGTTGTGCTGGAATGTTGCTCTTGTTTTCTATTTCTTTTGCTGAGCAGATAGTGAACTTGATATCATCAAAAAGAAGCTTGATGACTTTTATTTCAATGTTACTAGGCTTAAGAATGACCATTCTAAGAGGTGAGTGCAGTTGGACAGAATTTACATCCATCTACCACTATGAACTGCCTGTTGTTTCATACCTGAACTTCTTTACACTTTGTTTCTAACTTCTAATATCTTCTCTATGCTGAACATCTAGTCTTTTTTTACTGCCTACCACTATGAACTGCATGTTTTTTCATACCTGAACTTCTTTACATTTTGTTGCTGAACTTCTAATTTCTTCAACTGCGTTGAACATCTAGTCTTTTTTACTACCTATTGTGATGTAGCTGAATTTCTGTGCTTATATGTGTGATGACTTTATTGAGTTCCTAATGCTTAAGTTATTTTTTACTTTCTATTGCTTGTTTTGGATCAAAGATTATGTTCCAAAACAATGAGTGTGAAGCTAATGTTGAAGATGTAGCAATATATTTTTCTCCTCGCGGAATGCTTCGATCTAATGTAGCTGAGATTGCACTGTATTGTCTACGTGCAAAATACCAGAAATCAGATAAACTCATTCTGTCGTATTGGGTTTGTGTAAGTCAACCCTATAGTGATTTCTTTTCTGTTTTGTTCCTTATCATTTTATTTAAAACTTGTTTGTCTCATTTTGTATTTTCATAGGTTGTCATTGTCTGGATTATTTTTGGACAAGATTTTGAGAGGTCAATTTGATTCCCGTGCGAGGAAGTACTTCATGGCGACTGGTGCTATGCACATGATTCTGTAAGCAATATATTATTCTTTGTCTCTGTATTAGTTTGCACTGTGATCCACTCTGTTTATATTGTTTTATTTTTCTTTGTACCGTTTGATATTAATTTTCAGTTTTCAATGATTCGCGTGTTTATGTTGCTTCAGGTTGTTTTCCCCACTTTTGACCCGCCTGAGATTCCTGCTAACTTGGGTGGTGTTGGTCATTGGGTTTCGATATTTCTTGACCTAAAGAATTCAAGGTTCCAACTTCTCGACTCCCACTATGGACTAGAAGATGACTGTGCAGTACGCCTGTTTCGGATGATAACATCAAGAAGCTTTGGAACGATGCCAACAACGACAGGGAGACACCCTTCAGTGCAGTTACTATTGATGATTTCCTTTTGGATTGGATTCATGTCCCCCAGCAGAATAACAAGAATGAGTTCTACTTTGTCTCTATCACTTCTGTTTATCTGTAGTTGTACATAAGCTGCGACTTCTTTTATTCGTTGGCTTTCTTTTTTGTTCTAACACTCTTCTTTTTTGTGTTTGATGGCATTATCGACTACGGATTCTTCATGCTTACGAATGTTAATTAATTTCATGATGGGATTCTTGCAAACTACTCCCATCATAATATCGCGGATATCAAAAAGACGTGGTTGTACTCTATTGCTTCTTCTAACCTGTTTGAAACAGACTTCCAAAGTCAGTTTGGCTACTATACATGTAAGCCTTTACACTTGGACTGTTTGCCTATACTTCATCTTTTATTATACATGAACTTCAGGATATGATGCCTTTTTATGCATTTTAGTTAGCTCTAGTTGATTGTTTTCAAATTCATCAGTTTATGTTGAACTGTGCCTTTGGCTGTGCTTGAACTTCATTTAGTTTTTAAATGCAACACATTTTTTTAGGTCGGCTTTAGTAGTGACCATGTCATCTATATTAGTTGGACTGTACATTGTGAAGTACCTGAACTTCAGTTATAATCAATGGTCTTTTTTGTCTTCCTTTTCTTTGATAGTGGATCCGTTGGACTTGACCAATTACCACTATTCATTCCTCGGGTCACAGGAATACCAACCTAGGAAGGAATCGATGAGTGCAACTCCGAGAGAAGATGATAGCGCTCGAACCCTTATTCCCTCCAAGTTGGGGAAGCAGGCTGTCGGTATTTGTCGTGCTCCAAACACCCCTTGCTCTAGGAAGGTTTGTGCAGTCGCGGTAGATGAAGTAGACGTGATTTCGTCTATGATGATTTTGAGAAGATTTCTTAGCCGAAGAATGGTAAATCTGCTGCTGGTACTGTAGCTGGGAGGGGTGGGAAGAATGCTGTCATCACTAGGAGGAAACCGATAGTTGAGTCTGGTAACATAACTTCCTCCAAGAGAGCATCGAGATTGCCTTTGAAGTGGCGTTCTAATGTCGCTCCCCTAAATAAGTACATTTACCCTCATCTATCCGAGGCCCGGAGAGTGAAACAGTTTGTGCCCAGTGATGAAGGTCTGGAGAAGTATTCTGAGTGAGTTTTCTTCTTCTTATTTTTGTTGCTACCAGAGATGCTACTTTGTTCTGAACTTCTGTTGTATTAGTATCTGAACTTCTGTTAATTTCTCCCTGCCTTTCCCCTTTTGGAGTTATAGTTTCTGAACTTCTATTGTATTAGTGTTTGAACTTCTGTTGTATTAATATCTGAACTTCTGTTAATTTCTCCCTGCCTTTTGAGGTTATAGTTTCTGAACTTCTGTTGTATTAGTGTCTGAACTTCTAATATATTTTTCCCATCCTTTTAAATCTGCAAGATAAGCTACTGCATGTTTAACATCCCAGGGAATGTGATTGACCTCACAAGGTGTGTCTTTCATACTCTTTTCGGTCAAGGGCAGCAGATGGAAGGAGATATAACGGATTATCCCATAAGCTTGTGGAAGGATAAACCGGAGACCTCTGATAGCTTCTCTTCTCCTGACAGGGTTGTACTTAGTCCCTACTTCATACAGGTTTCAGTTCATTGCACCCCTGTCACCCTTTTTTGCTCTAGTTTTGGTGTAGTGGCATTTGGGAGGTTGTTTTAATTCTGTTTTGTGAATGCACAGTACTGCCTGGAGTATGATTTCTTTGCTGCAACAGTTCCAAAGTTTGATGCAAAAAATTCAGCTAAACTCCTCCCAATGTTTGTTCGCAAGGGAGAAGACCTTTTTAACGCAAAGTTGGTTAGGTTTTCATAACTCTTTGCTTTTTTTTAATTTTATGTACATCCTTTTGCTGAGTTTGTCGAGAAGTTTGGGTTCATCCCTGTTGTTCAATACCTATGCTTTATAGTTTGTGTTCACCATTTCTTTCATTTTTGGTAGGTTTTTTTGATACTATTCAAGCCAATTGACACAATAGCACACTACAATGTGTATGTGCTGAATAGATATCGTGGGATCATTGACATCATTGATTCACTTCCTTAGAGTAATAAGGGAATGTCACGAACATCTTTCCATGGAGACTACAAAAATATCGTGAGTGTTTCTTAGCCTGAACCTCATTTCAAATTTTCTTGTTTGACATGAAGTTTATTATGCCTTTTGTTGACAAAGTATCTTTCTGCCTCTGCTTTGGTAATACTGCTTAAACTGTCTATCATTTGATAGTTGAACTTCTGGTATTTGTTGCACTGTATCTTATGCAAGTGTCGCTTTTACGTACCTGAACTTAACTATTTTTGGTTTACATGTTTTTGATTTCATCTTATTTTTTCATTTCTTGCAGATCAAGAGATTTGTTGTGTTGCTCAAGGAGGTGTATGGCAAGGCTGCGTACAAAGCGAGCAAGCAGCCTAACTGGGTGACTATTGCAAAGAGGCTGACCTTTATCGATGTTCCAAAGCAAGTGAATAATGATTGTGGTTTCTTTGCGATGAAGTTCTGCTCTACATATGATGGCGATGAGCTTGTTGATGATTTCAGTGATGTGGAGGTATGCTTTGTCTCATCATCCTTTTCATTTTTGTTGTGTGTTTTTGCTGAGATGCTCCTGCTATGGTTTTAGTTATCCTTTACTAAACCATCATATTCATTTCTTGTTTGCAGGCTGCTGCAGATGACTAGAAGGCCGAGTTCATGCACACTCTAATCTTTAGTGACAAGAATGAAGTCTTGTGTACAGAGCTTCCTAAAGAGATCCAGTCCTTGTTCCCGTGAATTCGGAGCATTAATTTCAGTGTAGATTTGATTTCATAAAGATTTAGGTTTGATATTGATTGGAACGATTCGATAAAGATTTGATTGTTATAATGGTGTAGTAATTTGTGTATCTCTAGCTCCAAAACTATTATTTATGATATTGTGGACAAGTGTATCTAGTGTGAAGAATGATTTGGCTTTGGGAATTTCAATGTACTGCATCGTTTGCCAGTATCCATGTATTGTGTGTTTTTCCATGACATATGTACTTGAACTTCTCTTTGGGATATGGTTGAACTGCTGGGTTTTTTATGTGCCCAAGCATATGATCTTTGACTTGACCTGATGCTTGAGACCTTGTTGGACTGCTGGTTTCAGATTGGAGAGGATTTTCTGTGTCGTGTAATGTATTGTTATTTTTCAATTCAACCAATATGTAGCCTTTTGCAGAGAATCTATATGTGCATTTTTGTGATTTTTCAAATGCAAATGATTTTCAAATATAACTTCATGCAAAAATAGTGTCGTACACTCCTTTATGTTTCTTTATCTTTTTATCGGCATTCAACATGAACTTCTGCACGTATCCAAACAGAAACTTCACTTCTGAACGTGTTGTCTTAGGCTTGCTAACCTTAGTTCATAGGGCAATACTTTTTTGTAAACATATTTTTTCCTACATCAATTTATATACCAGAACTTCTTCTGCAAGATGACCTGAACTTCAGACTGTATAATTATTCCTGCTTGCTTGAACTTCTTATGGATTACAACACCAACACATCCTGACATAATATATCAGAACTTCCACTGTAAGCTTACTTGAACTTCATAGTGTATATTTTGTATTCCATCTTGCACATTTATTGAATACATCACCAACACAACACTTCCTCTCATAATATACCAGGACTTCTGCAGAAATATTAGTTGAACTTCACAATGTATTTTTTCATTTTTATTACTGCTTGCTCTTTCATGCAATACATCCAGCACCTCCTGTCATACTATACCAGGACTTCTGCAGTAAGCTTGCCTGAACTTCTACTGTATAATTTCTTAGAATGTTCAACAATAGAAGTTCAAGTAAGCTTCTTCTCCCTAAAATACGGTTTCAAAAGTGGAATAACATTCTGCACATTGACATGACACAATTTTGCTTTGTTTAATTGACCTAGTATAATTGTTCATCAGCCTTGCGCTCCTCCTAGGCTTTGGTTGTAGTGGCTTTTTCTTGACATGTACCTCTTCATCTTCCTCTTCCTCTTCCTCTTCGTCGTCCTCTTCCTCTTTGTCTTCCTCTTCCTCTTTATCGTTGTCTTCCTCTTCATCGTCATCTTCCTCTTCTTCCATGGTGTCTTCATCTCTGTCTTCCTCTTCATCTTCCACCACTTTCTTGTTGCTGGCTCTGGGTTTTGCTTTTTATTTCTTCTGTGGCTTTTTGCTTGTCTTTTCAGCATTAGCGCGCTTCGGGCATGTTCTTGCATTATGTGTTCATACTTCTTGCATATGCTACAAAGTCTGCTGCTTGCTTTCTGTGGGTGTGGTCCCTTGTTTTGTTCTATAACTTTGGGTTGCTGTATTTGAACTTTGGGTTGTCGAACCTCCTATGTATCATTTCATTCTAAGAGTGTTGGATAGGTGAGCTTGTTGTGTCCTACAACCATTTTGCACACACTACGTTGCTTGTGTCCAAGTGGCACTCCGTTCCCATCGAGCACGACGACTCTTCCTGCAGGTGGTGCCTTTATTTGAGCTCTCTCCCTTTTCTTTGCTATGGAAATTTTCTTCCTACCATTTGTTTCTGAATACAAAGGCAATTTCATCATCTCTTGCTGCCGCTGCTGCATTAATTGGTCAACACCCTGCTTGGACTGGTTGGCTTGAGCAGCGGCCTGGAGCATTTCAGCGGCATAATAACAAAGGTCATCTTCAGTTTCAGCATCCTCTCCAGCCATCATTTGGTCAGCATCCGCTCGATTTGCTGAATGTATTGCATCAAGCTCTTCCACTAGCCTCTTGAGAACATAGAAGGCTCTGTCATATTGCTGGTCACATCTCATCGCTTTCTTCTTAACCATCAAATTTAGCTGCAGCAAGATGTCTTGCTTCGATAGTGTTGAGCTGCCATCCAATGCAGTCGTGTTGTAGTCCCTTATATCAAATGTTGGTTGTGATCTTGCAGTCTTTGTGTACCATTTGAGGATATACTTGTCTGGAAATTTGTCAGGCTTCAGGTGGTCCATTATGTTCATGATGTGAAGGAAGAAGAGGCCTGCATTTTTGTGATGAATGCAGAATACATAGTTTGTGAGCCAGCAATGAGTTTCATCTATTTGATATGATACTACTAGTTTAGGTATTTAATAAGTTTGTTTTTCCGCTCACCTGTGTGTGTCCATAGCTTGCATTCACACTCGTATATTTCATTATCAGGGTCAGCTACAACCTGGAATTCATGCTTTGACCAGGCAAATCTTTCTTCATTCATCATGGCCAACCTCGTTGTGGTAGTACACAAGGTACTTAGTGGGCTCTGCTGTAGGCTTTGAGTGAAATAGCATCGCTTTTCTCATCCTAGTCCTCATCTCGGTGTACACGACTCTTGTGTACTTGATAGCCAGGTCTTCCTCGTAGCCGTAAGTTGTTTTTGTTGTCACAGGATTGGTCTGCACACATGTCAAGAAATAAGATGTTAGTCCAAGCAGAGTAATTTTTTTAAATACAGTATGCACATGTTGAAGGAAGTCACAATATGATGGAGTTGTGTTTTTTGGCTTTAATACTATACTAGTCATTGTTTGCTCGTTCTCCTTCTGCATCCGAGTTTGTATGCATGCATTTACCTGCCTACCAAACTTGTGCAGGTTCCGGGTCACCTTGACAAGCCCTCTCTTGAGCACGTGATTCATGCTCTCGCTTCGTTGTGTGGAAGTCATTCTAGCACAGAAAATATTCTTGTAATATGCTGAATTCCACATCTTCCTATCATTCCAGAGCTGCATCATCATCTGGTCGTTCTGCAGGTTGAACTTCTGCACAAGTGTAGCCCAGGCAGTTTCAAACTCTATAGGCACTAGCGGCCAGCTCAAGATCGCTCTGAACTCATGTTTGAATGTGTCATACTTTTTGTACAGCAACGCGAGGTATTCCTTGAACTTCTTCAGGATGTGTCATCAGCATAGCTTGTGGACGGTGTTTGGTAATGATTGAGGTATAGCTTTCGCCATCGACGAGCACTGGTCTGCATGAATTAAAAAAAGTGAAACTTGCTTCTTTTTACTGATGGTGAACTTATGTTGTACAAGTACTTGAACTTCACAGGTAGCAGCAGGACAAACAAATAATGTGACATATATTTTTTCTTATAGCAGTGTTGTTGAACTTCTGTGGTACCAGTGCTTGAACTTCACATACATAACTATATTTTTCCTAAACATGTTTCATGTGTTTTTACTTGCAGCAGTGTCCTTGAACTTCTATGGTTCCTCTATTTGAACTTCACATCCAGAACTATATTTTTGCTAAACATGTGACATATAATTTTGCTTCTTATACTGTTTTTGTTGGACTTCTGTGCTAACAGTGGTTGAACTGCTTGCTTAACATTATTTTTAGAAAAAACCAGTGTACGCAGATACAGACCCATAGACTATACAATTCATGAAACTTGTAGAGTTTTTTCTTCTGAACTTACCTGTTAGAATGCAAGTTGGATGTTTGTTGTTCATGCACCATACAAATGTATCAAACAACCACTTGAATGACTTTGCATCTTCGTCTCTAATCAGGGCAACAGCAAATATCGTTGACTACAAGTGATGGTTTGTTCAAACAAAAACTCCCAGAGGCATATGAAATATGTTGGTCTTGTAAGTTGTGTCGAATGTGACGAAATCGCCAAAGTCTTGATATGCTCCTCGACAGCTTGCATTGGACCAAAAAATGTTTTTAACTTTTTGTCGCTGTCTACTTGTATGTTATAGAAAAACTCATCATTGATGGCCTTCATGTCTTTCAAGAAAGATACAAGTTTCAATACATCATCCAAATCATCTTTCCTTGCATTCATTGCTTTCCTTCAAATTATATGCAAACATGCATTTTGTTATCTTTGCTAGCAAAGGGTTGTGATTGAGGATGATATGTACATTGCAGTATGTGCATTTTTTGAAATACTTACTGGTTTAATAGGTCTCGTCCAGTCATGCTTAGGAAGTAGCTTCCATCTTCATTTTCAGATAGCATGGACATGATTGTTGTATGCTTGACATCGTGGTACTGCAGGAGCTTTACGTACTCAAGAATAGTGGGGTCAAAATTCTTGTGTTAGTTCAAGAATACCAGCATGTCATCAGATTGCATGAGGTGGTGATTATGATTGCACTCAATGTCCACTACCACACATGTGTCATCCTCCTGCACCTTCACCCTCATTCCTGCATTGCATCATGTCCTCTGTGTTGTTTTGTTTTGTTTCTTGTCAGACTCTAAAACAGAAGTTGTGTGTTTCCCTTGGAATGCGCAAACAAAATACTTGTGATTTTCATTCCCTCTCATCTTCCTGATTCCAAAACATGCGTGTCTAGCGTATCTGTTATAAAACTCCCTTTCTTTCTCTACATTCTGGAATCGCATTTTTAGTCTTGGTATTAGATAATCCTAGAGATCCGGCATCTGCAGAAAAAGAAAAAATAATGCAAACGGCAGGTTAAAATGCAGTTTATGATCTTGTTACCCTGGAAGGAGTATAAAATTGGTAGATAATACACGATGCGTATATAAACACATGAAGTTTTGTTTCACTTACGTGCGTGTATGATCGCAACTCCACTCGAGTATGCTGACGGCCCTCTGGGATGGGGCACGGTGGAGTTATCATAGCAGGATGCAGGAGTGGATCACGAGGAGGAAGGAGGGCTGAAGACGACCTCTCTCTTGTTTGCGTCCTTTTTGCTTGAGGTGGTTGTGGACGCATTGTGTTCCTAGTTTTTGTTTGCTCTCTTGTTTCGTGAAGCAATCCATCTACCTTATGTCCCGTACAATTCTGAGTTGTAGCAGCAGCAGAAGCAGCATCCAACGGTGGTAGTGTGCAGATCACTCTTCTCTGTGTGTGTTCCTGTTGGATTTGTCCTGGGATCCGGTTAGTTGCTTCCCTTTGGCATTGACGAGGCACGCCAGGATAACCTCCAGAGTTACACGTAGGACTTGAGCTAACCCCCTCCTCCATCGGCGTGCTTGGGAGTTTGCTGGTGGATACAAAGAATCCGCGTGGGATTTCCGGCGTCACCCAATTAGGTGGAGGCGCAGAATTGTCTCCATGCATTTTTGGTGTCACCAATTTTGGTGTGGAGCAGGTGGTGTCACCCATTGAGGGGGTGGTGCAACGCGTATAGGCTTAGGATTGTGTATTTGCTGCCGGGAACTTCTAAGCTTCTTCATGCGTCTCTCGTCTTGCTGACATAAAAGGAAAAATGTTTATTAGCACACATGTTACATCCGGCTATAACTTTGTAACTGAACTGAGCATTATTCACACCCTGAACTTCTTGTTTACAAAGGGGAAATACTATCTACAGCTAAAAAAAGACTAAACCTTCATGAGTTTGAATGCTTGAACCACTAGTTCATACAAACCTGACCTTCATGTGATCACATGTATGTTTTCTTTTCTATTTTATTTTTCACACAACCAGGTACATATCAACCTGGACTGAGGCTCACGTACTAATTGAACTTCACATGGCTATTCACATGTGAATGCATGCAGGGGTTCTTCTGCTTTGTAACCTGTACTGAGGCTCACTTACTAATTGAACTTCACATGACCTCACTTAATAATTGAACTTCACATGGCTTCACTTACTAATTGAACTTCACATGGCTTCTCATGGCTTTAAGAAAATAACAATAGAAGGAAGGAAGTTCAACCATACCCTGGCTAGAAGTTCGGCCAACCTTTTTCTGGCAGTAGATAGGCCACCTTGAGAGCAATTCGTCGGGGAGCTAGGAGAGGAATTCTGTGGCAATCCATGTATTGCAGAGGGAGCGAAGTTCGTCTACACGAAGAAAGAAGGTCACGCAAGGAAAGATTGAAGAAGAAGGCAAGAAGTGGGAGGAAGTTCATCTACCGTTGCGGGATTTGAAGGCGCCACCGATGCCGCCTCCGCCATGGAGTTGCTCCGTTCGCCGCAGCTTGCGTTGGGGCCGTCATCTGCTCTGCAAAGGCTTCATGCTGTGAGGATGGAAGGAGGATGAGGCTTGCAGAAGTCCATGGCGGTTTCGCCGCATCCAGGCGACGCGGGCTCCCTCGCACCGGCGTCCGCCGTCGCTCGCTCGCCCACGTCGGTGGTCGGCCCGGACGTGGGACGTCAGTGTGGCGGCGGATCCGGTCGACCAGGAGCTGGAGAAGGAGGGGAGGTGGCGGATTCGGTCGGCCCGGAGCTGGAGACGGGGGGAGTCGCCGGATCTGGTCAAGATCGGCGGCGAACCACGGCCGGAGGTCGGGGATGAGGGGAGGAGCGGCGAGGAGGGGGTCGGGGAGGGCCGGCTCGATTGGGATCGGTGTACAGGTGGGTTTCTGTCGGGATCGGGATCGGGCCGGGCTGGCAGTCCAGGGAAGTTTGGGAACCTGTCTTCGGGCACTATATAGGGCACTGCATGATCCAAATAGTTATTCTAATCCCGGGATTAGAATAGTGATGTCCTATATATATACAGCCAGTCTATTTTGCTAATATTAGCAGAATAACTATTTTGATAACACTTCCGGACTGCACGTTCAGCGCAAGTGCACGTCATTGTTTGAACCAAGTGTGCTGCAGTACTCAAGCGAGTGAACTTCGTGTCGAAAAAAACGGCACACTATGTTTTTTGGTACTATTTTCGCTCTAGTATTTTAGCCGTTTATCGGAACGATGCGTGTAATATACCGATGAGAAGTTATGGATTAGGTGCAACTTCGCCATGCTGAACATTTTTCGAGATTCATCATAGTTTAAGAGCGGTTTCGAAAATTGTGCGGCTCATGACGAATGTCAGCGAGCGTTTTTTCGCATTTTCTTCTAATCCGCTCATTGGAATGAAGCAAATGATATAGCATTGGAAAGATATCATCGAGGTGCATCTTTTTCATATCTATTATTTTCTCTAATTCGTTGCGGTTTAAGAGCAGTTTCAAATTTACTAAATCGCGAAATTGTGTTTTCATTTTTTTTTTATTTTTTCGGTACTATTTTTGTTCCAGTTTTTTAACCATTTGTTGAAACGAGGCATGCGATATGCCGTTGTAAAGATACGGATGAGGCACAACTTTCATATGTTGAAATATTTTTGAGATTCCTTACGGTTTTAAGTTAATTTTGAAAAGCGTGGAGCGGACGACGAGTGACAGCGGCCGTTTTTCATGAAATTTTTACAAACCGCTGGCCGAAATGATTCAAATGATACACCATTGGAAAGATATCGACGAGGCGCAACTTCTTCATGTAGAATACTCTCTCTAATTCTTTACGGTTTAAGAGAAATTTCGAATTTATCGAAATGCGGACACTGTTTTTTCGCGACCCAAAATCGTCATATATACTGCATGAGGCAGAAAAATGCACTGCTTTCCGACCAAAAACCGCACTGCATCACACCGACAAGTGCACTGCATTATTTCTTTTTTGTGGGACATATATTTTCCCATACATCACACCGACAAGGGTCTTCGCATTTGACTCGACGAGTGCGAAGGGTAAGGAAGCTAGCCGAGCCTAGGAGAATTCGCTTAGGTAGCTGGAACGTAGGGTCTCTGACAGGGAAGCTTCGGGAGCTAGTTGATGCAGCAGTGAGGAGAGGTGTTGATATCCTTTGCGTCCAAGAAACCAAATGGAGAGGACAGAAGGCGAAGGAGGTGGAGGATACCGGCTTCAAGCTGTGGTACACGGGGACGGCTGCAAACAGAAATGGCGTAGGCATCTTGATCAACAAGAGCCTCAAGTATGGAGTGGTAGACGTCAGGAGACGTGGGGACCGGATTATCCTGGTCAAGCTGGTAGCTGAGGACTTGGTTCTCAATGTTATCAGCGCATATGCCCCGCAAGTAGGCCACAATGAGAACACCAAGAGGGAGTTCTGGGAAGGCTTGGAAGACATGGTTAGGAGTGTACCGATTGGTGAGAAGCTCTTCATAGGAGGAGACCTCAATGGCCACGTGGGTACATCTAACACAGGTTTTGAAGGGGCGCATGGGGGCTTTGGCTATGGAATCAGGAATCAAGAAGGAGAAGATGTCTTATGCTTTGCTCTAGCCTACAACATGATTGTAGCTAACACCCTCTTTAGAAAGAGAGAATCACATCTGGTGACTTTTAGTAGTGGCCAACACACTAGCCAGATTGATTTCATCCTCTCGAGAAGAGAAGATAGGCGTGCGTGCCTAGACTGTAAGGTGATACCTGGGGAGAGTGTTGTACCCCAGCATAAGCTGGTGGTTGCTGACTTCCGCTTTCGGATTCGTGTCCAGCGGGATAAGCGTGCCAAGGTCGCTAGAACGAAGTGGTGGAAGCTCAAGGGGGAGGTAGCTCAGGTGTTCAAGGAGAGGGTATTTAAGGAGGGCCCTTGGGAGGAAGGAGGGGATGCGGACAATGTGTGGATGAAGATGGCGACTTGCATTCGTAAGGTGGCCTCGGAGGAGTTTGGAGTGTCCAGGGGAAGGAGAAGCGAAGATAAGGATACCTGGTGGTGGAATGATGATGTCCAGAAGGCGCTTAAAGAGAAGAAAGATTGCTTCAGATGCCTATACCTGGATAGGAGTGCAGACAACATAGAGAAGTACAAGATGGCGAAGAAGGCCGCAAAGCGAGCTGTTGGTGAAGCAAGGGGTCGAGCATATGAGGACCTCTACCAATGGTTAGGCACGAAGGAAGGTGAAAGGGACATCTATAAGATGGCTAAGATCCGGGAGAGGAAGACGAGGGATATTGGCCAAGTCAAATGCATCAAGGACGGAGCAGGCCAACTCTTGGTGAAGGACGAAGAGATTAAGCATAGATGGCGGGAGTACTTCGACAAGCTGTTCAATGGGGAGAATGAGAGTTCTACCATTGAACTGAATGACTCCTTTGATGAGACCAGCATGCGTTTTGTGTGGCGCATCCAGGAGTCTGAGGTGAAGGAGGCTTTAAAAAGGATGAAAGGAGACAAGGCGATGGGCCCTGATTGTATCCCCATTGAGGTGTGGAAAGGTCTCGGGGACATAGCGATAGTATGGCTAACCAAGCTTTTCAACCTCATTTTTCGGGCAAACAAGATGCCAGAAGAATGGAGGCGGAGTATATTAGTACCAATCTTCAAGAACAAGGGAGATGTTCAGAGTTGTACTAATTACCGTGGAATTAAGCTGATGAGCCATACAATGAAGCTATGGGAGAGAGTCATTGAGCACCGCTTAAGAAGAATGACAAGCGTGACCAAAAATCAGTTTGGTTTCATGCCTGGGAGGTCGACCATGGAAGCCATTTATTTGGTACGACAACTTATGGAGAGATATAGGGAGCATAAGAAGGACTTGCATATGGTGTTCATTGACTTGGAGAAGGCCTATGATAAGATACCGCGGAAACTCATGTGGTGGGCCTTGGAGAAACACAAAGTCCCAGCAAAGTACATTACCCTCATCAAGGACATGTACAATAATGTTGTGACAAGTGTTCGAACAAGTGATGTCAACACCGATGACTTCCCGATTAAGATAGGACTGCATCAGGGGTCAGCTTTGAGCCCTTATCTTTTTGCATTGGTGATGGATGAGGTCACAAGGGGTATACAAGGAGATATCCCATGGTGTATGCTCTTTGCGGATGATGTGGTGCTAGTTGACGATAGTCGGACGGGGGTAAATAGGAAGTTAGAGTTATGGAGACAAACCTTGGAATCGAAAGGGTTTAGGCTTAGTAGAACTAAAACCGAGTACATGATGTCCGGTTTTAGTACTACTAGCTGTGAGGAGGAGGAGGTTAGCCTTGATGGCCAGGTGGTACCTCGGAAGGACACCTTTCGGTATTTGGGGTCAATGTTGCAGGAGGATGGGGGTATTGATGAAGATGTGAACCATCGAATCAAAGCCGGATGGATGAAGTGGCGCCAAGCTTCTGGCATTCTCTGTGACAAGAGAGTGCCACAAAAGCTAAAAGGCAAGTTCTACAGGACGGCGGTTCGACCCGCAATGTTGTATGGCGCGGAGTGTTGGCCGACTAAAAGGCGACATGTTCAACAGTTAGGTGTGGCGGAGATGCGTATGTTGAGATGGATGTGTGGCCACACGAGGAAGGATCAAGTCCGGAATGATGATATACGAGATAGAGTTGGGGTAGCACCAATTGAGGAGAAGCTTGTCCAACATCGTTTGAGATGGTTTGGGCATATTCAGCGCAGGCCTCCAGAAGCTCCAGTGCATAGCGGACGGCTAAAGCGTGCGGAGAATGTCAAGAGAGGGCGGGGTCGACCGATTTTGACATGGGAGGAGTCCGTTAAGAGAGACCTGAAGGATTGGAGTATCGACAAAGAGCTAGCTATGGACAGGGGTGCGTGGAAGCTTGCTATCCATGTGCCAGAGCCATGAGTTGGTTGCGAGATCTTATGGGTTTCACCTCTAGCCTACCCCAACTTGCTTGGGACTAAAGGCTTTGTTGTTGTTGTTTGTTGTTGTTGTTATATATTTTCCCATACGAGTTTTTTTGTCTTTTTTTCAACTTTCTTTTATGTACAAGAGTGGATCGCAAAGACAAGGGCAAGTGAGCCGCGACATATATCAAAGTGAACCGCATGCTCGGCACGAAACCTAGCGAGCGCTCCCCACCCTCCTTTCCGCCGGTGGCCACTCCGGCCCCGGCGTCCACTCTCCTCTCCGCCGGCGGCCACTCCGGCCCCGGCGTCCACCGTCCTCTCCGCCGGCGGCCAGCCCGGCCCCGGCGTCCTCCATCCCTCGCCGGCCGCCGCTCGGGCCCCGGTGCTCCTCTTTCCTCTGGCGTGTCCGTGCGGGTTTCGACATGGCTTCCGGCTCTGCTAGCCCAGCTTCGGTCTCCTCAAGGTTGCAGCCCATCGTCTCCGGCCTGGGGTTATCGGCGTCGTCCGGATCGGAGGAGTTCTCGACCGGTGCTGGAGGCGTGCAAGCTGGGGTGACCACTGGGCCGGCCGCGGGCTCCGCCGTGCCGTGGCGCAAGCCAGGGCCGTCACGCAAGGCGCTGTGGCGCAAGAGAAAGGCTTTGCGGAAGCAGGCGGCGCCAGGTGGTGCTAGGCCGGGTTCGCGATCCCCGGCTTCGTCGCCGGAGCGGAGGGAGATTCCGGCGGACTTGTTTGGTCTCTGTTTCAAGTGCTTTCGCAAAGGCCATCGTAGGGAAGATTGCTGGTTCCCTCCGCTTTGCATCCGGTGTGGCCTGGAGGGTCATATTTCGACTGACTGCAAGCGGCCGAGGAGCCCCAGGTCAGAGGAGGATCTCCGGCGCGATGTGGTGGCCAAGGTAGCGCGTGCGTCGTAGCCGTCGATGCAGGCCGGACCTGCGAACAGGCTGTCGCCGGCGGCTAGGCAGGCCACTCCCCTGGAGAGGCCCTCGCCAGTCCCGGCTGACACCGCACCTGTGGGGTCTGGGCAGGCATCGGCTGCCGCTACAGGGGGTATCTGCGTGCTCCGCCGAACGCCGGAGATGGAGGATCTCGAACAGCGCCTGAGGCTGGCGGTGGTGGCCTATGTGGGAGGCACCCGGCCAGCGGTGTCATGCCAGGAGGCGGCGGAAGCTTTGTCGGCGGAACTGCGCATACCCCGTCACCGCTTCTCCATTCACAAGTACCACCCTGAGGACTTCCTGGTAGTTTTCGCGGCGCCGGAGTTACGCAACAGGGCTTTGACGGCGGGCACCGTCGAGCACGGGTTCTTCAAGCTCTTCGTCAAACCATGGCTCAAGCAAGCTCAAGCCGTTACGAGAATGATGCGCACGCAAGTGGACATTATGATTGAGGGGATCCCATCTCATGCGTGGACGACCGAGACGGCGGCTGAGCTCCTTGGCTCGTCGTGTCTTGTGGAGAGCCTGGCGCCGGAGACAGAGAATCGAGAGGACCTGTCCCTCTTCAAGCTTCGGGCATGGTGTGTCGATCCGGACGAGGTGCCAGTGGCCAAGCGTGTTTGGGTGCCGGAGCCGGAGATGTTTGGAGGTCCTGCGGCGCGGCAGCCCACGTCGCGTGCCTTGCTGGAGTACAAGACGCTCATTCACATTGGGCGGATGCGAGAGCACGAGGGACCTGAGCGCTGGCTGCGGCCGCCAAGTTCAGATGGAAGTGGCCAAAGTGGGATGCCGGACGACTTCGAGGATTTCTCGGGTCGGGGTCAGTGGCGTGTCTTGCCGTGGACAAGAGGAGTTCGCAATCACCGCGGTGGGGCGCCAGCCAGCGGAGCGCACGGAGGCACCTATCTACATGCTCTGATGGGGCGCATCGGCCCCTCGGAATGGAGGATTCCGCCCATGGCCAGTGGCAGGGCGGTGACGGCACGCGCGCCGGTGAGGAACACCACGGCGACGGCGACGGGAGTGAGACGGGAGGCGGAGGTCACGGCTGCGCCTGTGCTACAAGCTGCACAGCGGGAGGCTGAGGGTGTGGCTGCACAGCGGGAGACGGAGGTTGCGGTTGAACACACGCCACCAGTAGCGCAGCATGCCACAGCAAATCCGGGCCAGGCAGGTGGGGCCATGCTGGCGCACGAGGCTACGGTGGCTGATTCGGTGCAGCGTGATCCGTCTGGGCCGGCTGATAAGGCTTTTGACCAAGGAGCGTCTGGGGAGCGAGAGGCCACAATTGGTTGCATGCAGCTGGTGATTGTGAGTGGGGCTCAGGAAGTTACGGGATTGGTGGGTTCAAACCCGGCTAGGCCCTGTGCGGTGGATGGGAACGTGGGGCATGTGGCGAATCCCGAAGTGGAGACAGCCATGCAACCTCTTGAGACGCAGCTGACCGACACGGCAGCAGAAGGGTGGGCACCGGTGACTGACCTGATCCAGCCAATGACAGAGGAAGGGGAGGTGTTTCCAGGAGGAGATTCGCTGGACAAGGGACCCAGGCTACAGGAGCTGGCTGAGTCTAGCATGGGACGCACTGATGTGACTACGATGGGTGCTTGCATGCATGAGCAGCTAAATGGTGCTAATGACGAGTTGGCAATGGCATGTGTTGTGGCAACACAACAACAAGAGGGGCACCTTTCGGCCAAGGAAATTGTGGCGCTGGGTAACATCAAGGCTTTCTGTGCCGGTCTGCTCAAGAAGCTTGCACCACCCCTACTTAAGGAGTTCGAGGGGATGAGAGGCGTCAAGGCGGGCCAAGACCCATTCACGCCACGCCGCACTACCCGGTCTGTTTGTGCGGGTGGCGCCAGGAAGACGAAGGCATCGGCTGTGGAAACGGTGCTGCTGAAAACCCTGGGTTTTGACTGCGATGATCTGGCGGTCTCTGAGGATGCACTAGGTCAGCTACGTACAGTCTTCGACTCGCCGCTGCAGGAGCCGCAGTTGAGGGCTATAGCGGCCATTTTCGGGAAGGCAATACCGCTAAACCTAGCGGAGGAGACAGGGATGGCCGAGCCACTCTTGGTGCAGTAGAGGCATTGGCCGCCGTGGGGTTGGAGTCATCATTTTCTGATGTCGTGCAACACCCTGGAGTTAGTATGCTGGAATGTTAGGGGTCTCAATAATCCAGCCAAGAGGAAGGCTCTTCGAGGGTTCGTGGACTCTGTCCGTGCGGCGATCGTTTGTATTTTAGAAACTAAGTTAGAAGTGGTGGACAAGTATGTAATTTTGCAATGCATGGGATCAAATTATGATGGTTTCACTTATTTACCGGCGTCGGAGACTAGAGGAGGTATTTTCGTGGCCTGGGACACCACGAGGGTCCGGTTGACAAACTATGTCAACGACTCCCATTGCATTACAGGGTATGTATCGCCTATTGAGGGGACGCCATGGTGGTTAACTGTAGTTTATGGACCGCAAGATGATGATCAGAAAATTAACTTCCTTAATGAGCTATCGGAGAGGAGATCGCTTAGTCCCGGGCCATGGCTTGTCATCGGTGACTTCAACCTTATTCTTTACGCGGCAGACAAAAACAACTCCAACTTGGATCGGAGAATGATGGGGAAGTTCAAACGTTTTGTTGACAATAACGCACTGAAGGAGCTTTTCTTGCATGGGCGCAAATTCACTTGGAGCAGTGAAAGGGAGGCGCCCACACTTACTAAGATTGATCGTGCGTTCGTCTCCGTCGATTGGGAGCTCGACCACCCGAAGTGCATGCTCCAAGCTTTATCCACTGAGTACTCGGATCATTTCCCTTTACACCTAACACTCCAAGAGTCCATGCATATTAAGAGGAGGTTCCGCTTCGAGAAGTTCTGGGTCAAAATGGATGGTTTTCTTGAGGTAGTCAATGGGGCTTGGACTTGTGATCCGGACATTACCGACCCCTTCATGCGGCTTGATATCTTGCTTCGCAACACGGCTAGAGCTCTTGCTGCATGGGGTCAAAAGGAGATAGGAAATATCAAGCTGCAAATTGCCATCGCTAACATTGTCATCATGCGGTTCGACTGCGCTCAGGAAAATCGTATGCTTACAGAGGAGGAGAGATGGCTTAGAAGAACCCTTAAGCAGCTTGCGCTAGGGTTAGCCTCCTTAGAGAGGACCATTGCTAGGCAAAGGTCGAGGATTACATGGCTTAAAGAAGGGGATGCAAACACGCAGCTGTTTCACTTGGTGGCGAATGGGAGACGTATGAAGAATTATATCCCTTCTTTGCATGTGGATGGTCATATTATCACCGATCAGAAAGGCAAGGAGGAAGCCTTTTACAAGGCATATAAAGACATGTTGGGCAAGGATGTGGCACGAGAATTCACCCTGGACTTGGAGGGATTGGGAGTCAGTCACATTGACCTCTCTGAGCAGGACAGAGTGTTTACTGAGGACGAGATCTGGGCAGTTATTAAGGACATGCCCTCAGACAAGGCGCCTGGGCCGGACGGGTTCATAGGCTTGTTTTTCCAAAAAGCTTGGGAGGTGATCAAGGTGGATATCATTGCCGCGATCCACAAGCTTTTTGTTGGTAACGGAAGAGGTTTTGGGAGGCTTAACCAAGCTTTGATCACGCTTCTGCCAAAGTCCCCGGAAGCTAGCACTGTTTTCGACTTCAGACCCATATGCCTAGTGCATAGCATGCCCAAGATTGCTTCCAAACTTCTGACCGCCAGGCTCAGACCGCGCATGGGAGAGCTAGTCAAGGCGAACCAGTCTGCTTTCATCAAGGGGCGATGCTTGCACGATAATTTTCTGCTAGTGAGGCAAATGGCGCGCTCTATGCATCGAAGGAAAGCGAAAGGCGTTCTGCTTAAGCTGGACATTACTAAAGCTTTTGACTCCCTGGCTTGGCCGTTCCTGTTTGAAGTGTTAAGAGCTAAAGGTTTCTCGGAACGTTGGATATCTTGGATTGCAATTCTTCTTACCACTGCCAGCTCAAGAGTGCTGGTAAACGGATGTGCAGGCGACAAGTTCATGCACGCTAAAGGTTTGAGGCAAGGGGACTCAATTTCCCCGTTGCTCTTCGTTATTGCCATGGATGTCCTTACGGCTATCATTATAAAGGCGCATGAGGCGCGAGTCATGAGCATGATCAATGGATGTAGCCCGATGCAACGCATGTCCCTGTACGCGGACGACGTAGTACTATTTATCAAGCCAACTTGGCCAGATCTCCTGTTCGTCAAGGAAACTCTCACAATCTTTGGAGTGGCATCGGGGCTTAAAGTGAACTTCGCCAAATCTGCGGCAATTATGATTCGTGCTGAGCCCGAGGATGAAGAGCTCGTCAAGTCGGTGCTACCCTGGAAGATCACAGCCTTTCCATGCAAATACCTAGGCCTCCAGTTAAGCATCAGACAACTCAAGAGATCCGAGTGGCAGCCGATTGTGGATGCGGCCCTGCACATTTTGCCAGGATGGCAAAGGGGCCTGGTGACTAGACCTGGAAGGCTTATCCTCGTCAATCAAGTCATGAGAGCACGGGCAACACATCACCTCATGGTAGCGGAGGCGCCAAAATGGGCTCTGGAAAGAGTGGACAGAGGTTGCCGTGCTTTTTTCTGGGCCAGGACGGAGGAAGTGAATGGCGGCAAGTGTGTGGTATCCTGGGCAAGAGTTTGTAGACCAAAGCACCTAGGCGGCTTGGGTGTAATTGACTTATACAAGCACGACATTGCACTAAGATTACGATGGGAATGGCTTAGACGCACGGATGCTTCCAGGCCTTGGCAAGGGCTCAACTTGACCGCGGACAAAAAGGTGGCCCAAGCGTTTGGGAGCCTGGTTAAATGGAAGGTGGGAGCGGGAGACAAAATTTTGTTTTGGAAAGATCGGTGGATCCATGGTGCAACCATCTCAGAGCTGGCCCCCTTGGTGGTGGCGACAGTTCGTACGCAGGTGGCCAACAGGAGATTGGTACGTGATGCGATGTGCATGCATGCTTGGATGAACGACGTCGTGGGTGACCTATGCACGGAGGGTCTAACCCAGTTCATCGCACTTTGGGAGATCATATCGGAGATTCAATTAGATATTCAAACTGAGGACAGCCCCATATGGGCTTGGAGTGTGACTGGAGTCTACACCGCATCATCTGCATACAAGATGCTATGTGAGGGAGGAGTTAGATTTCACTCTTTCGGAGCAATCTGGAAATGTTGGGCGCCACTGGCATGTAAAATCTTCATGTGGCTGGCAGTGCAATATCGACTGTGGACGTCGGACAGAAGGGCTAGACACGGTTTGCAAGACCAAACGTCTAAATGCTACTTTTGTGATCAAGAGGAAGACACAGTCGACCACATCTTGCTGCAATGTGTGTTCTCGAGGCAAGTGTGGTACCTGTGCATGTCGAGGATGGGATTGAGAGTGGAGCTTTGCCCAACATATGGATCCCATTTGGTGCAATGGTGGACGGAAGCTAGAAAGCGCATACAAAAGCAAACTCGGAAAAGATTTGACACATTCGTGATGCTCATTTGCTGGACACTCTGGAAACAGAGGAACGCAAGAGTGTTCGGATCAAACCATATCAAAAATGAATGGGAGACGGTGGACTTGATCTTCGACGACTTGAGGACTTGGGCTACGGCAGGAGCATCTGGAGGAAGACCGATACCCGAGTAGTAGAGTAGTATTTAGGAGTGGAGTGGAGGTTTGGTTGGGGTCGGCTTGTGACCATCAACTAGCTCATTGTTATAACTCTTGTACATATTTTTCTCCCTTCTATAAAGCTAAGGTACGCCTTTGGCGTACCCTCGAAAAAAAAAGTGAACCGCATTACCATGTTTTTTCGCTAATTTTTTTTGCATTTTCATGTTGGGGGCAAGTGAACAGCATCACTCTTAAAAGTGAACCACATCCGAGGACCAAACGCACTACAAAATGAACCACCCACATTTTTTGTTTTCTTTTTAATTCTAGGAATTCTTCCGCATTGCGAGGACGAGGCGAGTAAACCACAAGGACAAGACGAGTGAACCACACTGTTTTTTGCTTGGTTTCTTCCATAGTGTGTACCCTAAAATTTAACCTTGTGTTGTGGTTTCACATGGGCACCCCTCAATTTGTTTAAGTGCATGCAGACTACATGATCAAGATTAGTGTACTACATGATCAAGGTTAGTGTACTGCATCATGTGTTTCCTCGTTTTCTAAAAAAATAAGAAGTGAATTTGCATCCAAGTCAACCATAATTTTTTTTAAGTTAACTAAGGGAAACACAGGAAAATGAATAGTAGCACATGGCAAAATGACGGGGGCAGGGCAACACGGTTCGAGCAGCGGCTGGCCTCAATATCAAGCAGCCTGTTTGTATTCAGCTACCTCAACACACGACGCACGACAGTGATGGCAACAACTACTCCTCATTCAAAGGGATATGGCTACCAGTTGCTTCTAGAGGACACCCAGGAGAGCTGTTCGCCCAGGATCTTCATATGGTGCACTCGTTCGAGTGCTGTAGCGCCCAGGAGAGCAAAATACATCTTCACAGAGGCAGAACAAAGCAAAACTTAACAGTAAAAATGAACTACATGGGTAATTGGGAGTACACTGAACACCGAAAACCTCTGAACTTCGTTGGGAGAACCCAGTCCAGCTGCACGGTTAAGGCATAAAAATACACCAAAACTGCACGGGTCGGCCAACTGCATGTTGTTTTTTGCTGTTGAATTGAACACGTAGTGGCACCAGGCTGCAAAACGGGACGAGATGCCGAAAGTGGTGTTGAAATGCATGATGTGCGGTGCAAACCGAGACACACAGCCATCCAAACTGAACAAAAAAGACAAAAGAACGGCAAGCTCGGCTGGCCGACAGTCTCTTGCACCCATCTAGTGACGAACTATGCGCCCACTCAAGCGGACTACAGTCCGCAGCAAGCCGAGCTGCAACCTGAGCCGCGACGAGCTGCACGATGAGCCAAAACGAGCTGCACGCGATGCTCCCTGGCGTCTTGATCCTGGGGACTTCGTCGTCGTCACGCATAGGTGCAGCCAGCTGGCTGCACCAATAGGAGTGTCGTACTACGCGCCGTCGGGGGGCGGACTGCGTGTGCGCCAGTGTGCCAGCGAGCCGCACGCTCATGGTCGCCAGACTACACCGGGGGGAGCAAACGCACAGGGAACGGTGACGAACTGCAAGGTTTCCGAGAAAAGGACGTGCTTTGTGTGGTTGTCGAAGAGCAGTCGCTGAGGAGCAGACGATTGCGCACGGGATTTAGGCGACCACCAGACTCGGCAGCGGCCGAGACGACATCGCGCTTCGGGCTCCTCACTGGGTTCTGCATCTGCGGCAGCGGCGACGCCACCCTGGCTTGAGGCAACAGGCCCGACGACCACCTGCAGGGAGTTATGTACTGCTTCAATCACCATCAACGAGATCCATGGCCAGGGGGGCTGGTGGTTGCCGAAGACATGCAACGGAGAACAGGTGATGGTGGATCTCACCTGATTCATGGCGGGACCGGCGCATAGTGGCCGGGGCCTCTCAGATCTCGACGCCGGGGACGCGGGGCTACTCCGATCCATCTTTGTGGCAGTTCAAATCCGCCACAGCGGCCAGCCCTCCCGTCGTAGCCGTTGCATCTGCCTCTCTCGGCATAGGTTGGTGGAGGCGCTTCCCACGGCGGGTCATTGTGCGGGTCCGCAGCGGCCTGGATCCGGCCCGCCTCATCAACGAGCGACGGGATCGAGCAGTGGGGTGCCACGGTTGGCTGGTGGCCGGTGGGGAAAGAAGGAGTGGAGGCGGGATGCGACGAGAGGAAGGAGGTGGTTGGGGCGGTCGGGTCGGATGCTGCGGGGAGAGGCTTGGGGAGGAGCTGCAGGGGGCTTGGTGGTGGTTCTGTATTAGAGGGAGGTGGTCCGCTGGCCGCCTGGGGGAAGAGGGGGCCGGTGGTTCGACGGTGCAGGGAAGAGTTGTAGCTAAGGTGGGTCGGGGTGTTATCAGAATAAGGAAAGTGTTATCAGAATAAGGTCTTCAGGGTGTTATCATAATAGACCCACCCTATTCTGCAACCTCCTCCTCGCTCCCTCCCGGTCTTCTACATCCGGCCGCCGCGCGCCGGTCCGGCTCACAACTGCGACGTCCATCCACCCTAGCGTCCCTTCCCCTGTCATGTCCAACCTTCTACCTCTGGCCGACGCGCGCCGCTTGGGCTCCCGCCATCGCGCCGCCCCTCCACCTCGGTGTCCTTCCCCAATCCTCCTGACCATCTACCTCCGGCCATGCGCCGCATGCCACTTGGGGCCCCGCCGCCGTGTCGTGCATCCACCCCGGCGTCCCTACCACAATCCTCTCGAGCATCTACCTCCATCCGCCATGCGCTTCTCGGGCTCCCACCACCATCGCCAGGAATCCCCACACGCTGGTGCCTGTAGCAGGTCTTCGCTGCACGCTAGTCGTGTGCTCCAGTGCAAGCTCTTCGAGAAGCACAAATTTGGAGGAAGGGGGCGCTCTGGATCGATGGCGGTGGCTGCTGCCAGGAGCTCACCTCCTATCTGCTCCACAATGAACGGATCCAGCCCATGGGCTACCCCATCGACGCCTCACCACCGCCATCCTGCTTCCCGTCGAGGAGGAGGAGGATGACAAGGGCCTGATTGTCAATGGATTCACCCCAGGTACTCGGAGGTTAGCCTCTCGACACTCAGTAGATAGCCATCGATGTCCCCACTTCCCCGTCGGTGACAGATCCACCCCAGATGCTAGGCAGTTAGCCGCCAACACTCAGGCGGTTAGCCCCCTTCCTGCCCTGCTTCTTCAACAAACCACGGCCCCTGACGTCACCTGCCGTCGAACACCCCCATCTCCAACCGAGTCAGTGCATGCCTGCCCCAACTCTGCACCCACCTCAGCTCCGTCCCGGCACCACACACGCTGATTGCACTGGCTCATAGTCACCGGCCCACGTGGCCCTGCCAGATGAGATGCGACCCGCCGCACGCCACCATATCTGTAACGCCCCGGATTCGATGCGCCAGGTGTCTGCCAGTTATTCGCTGTCGTTGCCATGTCATTTGCTTGCGTGTTGCATTTTATCATGTCATCATGTGCATTTCATTTTGCATATGTGTTCGTCTCATGCATCCGAGCCTTTTCCCCGTTGTCCGTTTTGCGATCCGGCGCCCCTATGCCCTCCGGCGTTCCCCTTTCGTCTCTCATTATGAGTGGGTGTTAAACGTTCTCGGAATGGACCGAGACTTGCCAAGTGGCCTTGGTATACCACCGGTAGACCGCCTGTCAAGTTTCGTGCCATTTGGAGGTTGTTTGGTACTCCAACGGTTAACCGGATAACCGCAAAAGCCTCTTTCTCTTTGCAACCCAACACCCTTCCAAAGTGGCCCAAAGCCCAACTAAACCCCCTCCATGCTCTCGGTCGTTCGATCACGATCATGTGGGCGAAAACCGCTCCTCATTTGGACTCTCCTAGCTCCCTCTATCTATATATATGTGCATCTCCCCCGAAATCCCGGGTCCAAACCCTAGCCCCTTCTTCCTCCGCGCGCCGGACACGTCCGCCAGGCGCCGGACATGTCCAGCCGCCGCCCCCTCCGCAAATCGCGCCGTGCCACGTGGCAGCCACTGCCGCCCCGCACCGCCAGCCCGCCCGGGCCCGTGGCTGGCCCGTGCGAGCCCATCTGGCCGCGCCGCCCGGCCCGCGCGTCCTCCGCCGCGCCCCTCCTCGCCCCATGCCGGCGCCCCTCCACCGCCTCGTCGGCCGGAGCCGCCGGTGGCCGCGCTCGCCGCCGCCGACGACCATCGTCGCCGCCGCGGGAGCCGCCCCGCGCCCTGCGCCTCCCCGGCCCCTCCGCGACCCCCGGAGCCCCACGCCTCTCCCACCGTCTGCCTCGTTGCCAGCGGACCTCGCTGCCGACCGCCGCTCTTCGCCGTCGCCCATTCCGCGCGCCGCCGGCCGGAGAGCCCCGGCGCCCGCGTCAACCCCAGCCGGAGCCCCTCCGCCTGCTCCCTGCCGAGCTTCCACGCCGCCGGTCGCCGTCTCCGGCGCCGCCCGCCATCTCCGGCGAGAACTCCGGCGGATCTGGATCGGGACCAGATCCACCGGGAGTCCAACCAAATGCGCCGCGTGCCCCTGGATCCGCTCGTCCCGGGTCGACCCCGTCCAGCTTTTCCCCGAGGTGATATTTTGCCTAAGTCCCGTATATTTCAGTAATTATCATGCCATGTTCATCATGCCGTATCTCTGCATCCATAGCTCCGTTTTGTGCGTGTAATATGTCAAATTGTTCGTCTCAACGAGTACATCATTTCCCTCCATTGCATCATATTCATTTTAATCATCTTGATGCCTGAATCATCGTTGTAAGAGTGCTTCATGATGTTTTCTGATGTCTGTTATCAGAACGAGCTCTTTTGTCATTTTTGCCATGATTGATGTGTGCATCCTATGAGGTTGATGTATACATGTGTTTTGATCTATGCTATGTCTTCTTTACAGAGGTGCTTACCATGTATTTTTGTGATCAATGTGGTGACTAGCACAAGCATGAAAACTAGGCATCGTGATATTGCTGATTTTAGTCCCTGTTCTGCTGTTATTTTGATGCCATGTAAACTTGATGCTACCGAGAGATCCGTGCATATTTTGAGATACTTCAGTAAGGGTGTTTTGAACAATAGGTTATTGTCTATCCATTCATGCCCTTTGTTGCAATTATGGAGTAGTCTAGCATGTCATTTGAGTGCTCTGCTTTTGCTTCAAAATGTTTCCTGGCAGATTGTTTACGTGTTATTCAATTTGGCCAAGCTTGCTATAGTTGATCCTTGCATGCTATGGACTTGTTCTTGCCTTGGTTGGTTACATAAACATGTCTTCTTGATGATTCTATGCTTATCTTGTCATGCAATGACTTGTGGTGAGTGAATCGAGCTTGTTAAGTAGTGTACATGATGTTGCTGTTTTGCTAGGCTGAATCTGTTATTTCGTGATGCTATATAAACATGTTGCTACTAATCATTTTCTGCATAATCTGGAGATGATCATTAAACATGTTTTGTTCTACATGTCATGCTATATCCATACATGCCCCTGGTTGCATATATAGCTTGTTGTAGATTGTTCATATCTTGCTCCAAAGTTGCTTCATAATGTTGCTGTTAGCCTATTAACATTAAGTTCAGTTGTTTCCATGTGTTTTGCTAGTGATCCATGCATCCTATGAACTTGCTATTGCCATGCTTAGCTTCACAAATATGTCTTCTTACTGTTGGTTGCCTTTCCATGCCATGTATTGCTCTGTAGTGAGTTGCACAAGCTCATTTACATGCCTTCATAATTCTGTTTCTGCCATGTATGAATCTGTAATATAACTTGCCATGTTTATGTGGGTGCCGTCATATTTTCTGATCCTTTTTGGCTTATGGTCACTAAGGGACATTTGATCTATGCTTTGAGTAGAATCATGCCATGCCTTTGTTTGCCATGATAAGTTCCTGTAACGTGTTGTTTGATAGCTCTAAACATTGCATCGTGATGTTATTTTCTGCAAAGTCTGAAATTGTTATAACTTGCAATCTTACCATGTGTGTTTGAGCATGTTCTAGTGATTTCTGGAGATAGCTCAGTGTTCATGTTTTGTTATGATTTACCTGTAAATCAGGTCCATGTCTTTTGTTTTCATGTTGAGATGCTGTAGAATGTTGTTTTGATGCCTGCAATATGCCTAGTTGCTGTTTTGGACAGCTTGTCCTTTAAACTTGTATGGAGTGTATGTGTTTGAACTGTTGCTCCGTTT
This sequence comes from Triticum aestivum, assembly GCF_018294505.1. Lineage (NCBI taxonomy): Eukaryota > Viridiplantae > Streptophyta > Magnoliopsida > Poales > Poaceae > Triticum > Triticum aestivum. Next base: position 154,990,453 of record NC_057804.1, read on the forward strand.
TGAGTGTGCTCTATATGAAACTTGCTTAGAATTGCATGTAGCTTCATATTATCATGTTGCATCCTTGTTTTGAGGTGTTTGCTTGATGTTTGGGTGCATTTTGCATTAATGCCATGTTTAACTTGTTTTGCTCATATCTTCTAGGCCGTAGCTCCGAACTAAATGAACTTTATATGTAATTTGACTAGAATCGCGTGTAGATCATCTTTGTGCATCTTAACTTGCTGTTTAACAACTTGAACATAAGGTTTATTCAGATCTGGACCAATTTCGAAATTTGCATATGAGGACTTACCGGAATCGTTATATGTTGTTCCCGGTCTCATTTAAACTTGCCTTGATGTATTGCTCTTGTTTGCATCATATCTTGCCATGAGTAGCTTCATGTAGCTTTGTCATGTATCATTCTTGTATTGTGCATCATGCCTTGTTCATGTGTGGTGTGTTTACTATGTTGTGTGCTTCTTTTCATTAGTTCCTGTTTCGTTGCGATCGTGAGGATTCGTTCGTCTACGCTTGGTTCGGCTTCATCCGTTCGTCTTCTTCATGGACCCGTTCTTCTTCCTAGCGGGATTTCAGGCAAGATGACCGCTACCCTGGATCTCACTACTATCATTGCTATGCTAGTTGTTTCGTTCTATCGCTATGTTGTGCTACCTATTACCTGTTTATCAAGCCATCCCAAATTGCCATGAACCTCTAACCTTTGACACCTTTCCTATGCAAACCGTTGTTTGGCTATGTTACCGCTTTGCTCAGCCCCTCTTATAGCGTTGCTAGTTATAGGTGAAGCTGAAGATTTCTCCATGGTGGACAGGATTTTGGTTGGGATATCACAATATCTCTTATATTATTAATGCATCTATATACTTGGTAAAGGGTGGAAGACTCGGCCTTTTGCCTAGTGTTTTGTTCCACTCTTGCCGCCCTAGTTTCCGTCATACCGGTGTTATGTTCCTGGATTTTGCGTTCCTTACGCGGTCGGGTGATTTATGGGACCCCCTTGACAGTTCGCTTTGAATAAAACTCCTCCAGCAAGGCCCAACCTTGGTTTTACCATTTGCCTCACCACCACCTATCCCTTTCCCTTGGGTCGGCCAACCCGAGGGTCATCTTTATTTTAGCCCCCCCGGGCCAGTGCTTGTCTAAGTGTTGGTCCGAACCGAGCGATGTCCGGCGCCCCCTGGGCAACCAGGGTCTATGCGAACCCGACGTCTGGCTCATCCGGTGTGCCCTGAGAACGAGATATGTGCAGCTCCTATCAGGATTTGTCGGCACAGCGGGAGGCTTTGCTGGTCTTGTTTTACCATTGTCGAAATGTCTTGTAAACCGGGATTCCGAGTCTGATTGGGTCTTCCTGGGAGAAGGTCTATTCCTTCGTTGATCGCGAGAGCTTGTCATGGGCTAAGTTGGGACACCCCTGCAGGGTATAATCTTTCGAAAGCCGTGCCTGCGGTTATAGGCAGATGGGAATTTGTTAATGTCCGGTTGTAGATAACTTGACACCAGATCCGAGTTAAAACGCATCAACCGCGTGTGTAGCCGTGATGGTCTCTTCTCGGCGGAGTCCGGGAAGTGAACACGGTTTCTGGGTTATGTTTGACGTAAGTAGGAGTTCAGGATCACTTCTTGATCATTGCTAGTTGACGACCGTTCCTTTTGCTCTCTTCTCGCTCTTATTTGCGTATGTTAGCCACCATATATGCTTAGTCGCTGCTGCAGCCTCACCACTTTACCCCTTCCTTTCCTTTTAAGCTTTGCTAGTCTTGATACCCATGGTAATGGGATTGCTGAGTCCTCGTGGCTCACAGATTACTACAACAACAGTTGCAGGTACAGGTTATGCGATGATCATGACGCGAGAGCGATGCTTGCTTGCGTTGAGTTCTTCTTCTGCTTCTTCGATCAGGGGATAGGTTCCAAGTCGGCAGCCTAGGCTAGCAGGGTGGTTATCGTTTGAGTTTCTGTGTGTGTTTCATCCGTAGTCGGATGATGATCTTATGTATGATGATGTTGTATTCATGTGGCATTGTATGCCTTATGTATGTATCCCCATCTATTATGTAATGTTGATGTAATGATATCCACCTTGCAAAAGCGTTTCAATATGCGGGTCTATCCTTGGTGGGACCTTCGAGTTACTTTTGGATAGGGTCGCATATTGGGCGTGACAAGTTGGTATCAGAGCCTCGACCGACCCTAGGAGCCCCCTTGATTGATCGTGTAGTTTGGCCGTTGTTGAGTCTAGAAGAAAACTGTTTTTCGGAGTCTAGTTATATCGGAGAGTAGGAATTCTTTTTACTCCTCAGCCCCTTCGTCGCTCTGGTAAGGAATCTTGACGTAGGTGTTTTGAATTACTCCTCTTCCCTTTAAAACTTCCTTTAGGATCACGCAGTTGGTTTTCCGATCGTTGGTTCTCAGCTCTTTTGATCCGGTGCATTTCTCGTCAAGTCGACTCGAGCCTTTTCATCTTTGAGTTCAATCCTCAGTTGTTTTCTTTCCCACCCGCCCTCCCTTTTCTTCTTTAATCTGGAGTCCGTAATCGAGTATCCATCCTACTCGTGTGAAGCCTTTGCTTTCTTCAACCGGTGTTTTCTCTTTAGTTATTCTTCGATTTCCCCTTCCAAGATGATTTTGTTTTCCCGCCCTCCCACCCTTTTCTTCCCGGAGCCTGAGTCTGTTTTGAGCATCGATTTCATTCGTGTGGAGCCTCTTTAGTCTTCCCTCAATTATTTCAACTGGTGAATTCTCGTCTTGTTCGTCATTCTTCATCTCTTTTCCTTTCCGGTGGATTCAATTCCAATTTTCGGTGTTGATTATATTCTTTCCCTCGGCTCAAGTGTTTTCCCTGCTCGTTTGCCTTTCGCCAGTTTATCCTTCCGGATTGTTCAAGACATCTCAGGAGGTTCGTCTGTGTTTGAATTTATTCGAGGTTGTCACCTCATTCAAATATTTCAATTCTTCCGGTGCATCATCTATCTGTTTAACATCCCTTTTCCAACGGTGTTTTCTCTTCAGTGGGCCCTAACCCATAGGTCTTTTGCTAGGATCTTACCTGACTCTTCTAATTTCCCCGGAGTTATTCTCAATTCTTTTCAAGTGTGACGTAAGTATGAATTTCATCAGTCACATGTCTTCTCCAAGATCGATTTCAAATCATTTTCATTGTTGGCTCAACCTCTTCGCTTTTCATTCTCCCGGAGTATCTCAGTAATTTCGTTGGTGTTTCTCGTCGCCATTGAATACCGAAGAAGAGTTTTCCTCTAAATCTTGCCAGTTCTCTCGAAGATTCGTGGTTCTAGTTTCATGCTATCGTCTCGATTATTCCATTTGTCACATATTTCTATTCTTAACCATCCGGAGTATGTCAGAAGTTGTTTTCCCATTTCTTTTCACCAGAGGCCATCATTCCAGTCACCGATATCCAATTATCTCGGTGCTTCGTTCAAGTGTTCTTTAATCAGCTCATGATCTCTTTGTCCTTTTGCATCTAAATCCCCTCGAGCATATTGGTTCTTCTAATCCTTCCCGGTGATTCTTTCTCTTTCATCAGTCATTTTCGAATTCTAACGGTGGTTCGTTCAACATTCTTTTCCTTGATTATCATTTTAATCCATTCGTTCTTTCCAATCCTACCGCTGGTTCATGAAGACTTTCTCAAGTTTTGTGCTATGTTCCTTCTCAATCCTTTTTCAAGAAGAATAAGTAGTATGCAAATATCCATTGTTTGTCATCAATTTAATATGATGAAGGATAAGCATACAATAAATGTTATTCTTATTTCATCGAAGTGAGTAAACCCTTCCTTCGGAGTTTGTTCTTCAGGAATAAATTCTAGTTCAAGTGTTTTCATCTTTTCTTTTCCGGAGTTCAATCTTTCATCATCCATTTCGTCGGAAACCCCATCTAAATCACCGCAAGGTTTTAATCTTATTCTTTTCATCTTTCATTCTATCTCATCATCCTTTTGTTACCGGAGTTCTTCATGGTGGTTCTTCATGATTTAATTCATTCTTCAAGTGCTCATCAAGATTTTGTTGGTGGCGTTCAAGTATCATTCCATCCTCTCTAGTTCTTGTTCTATTCCTTCCATGTTTCAGCCGGAGCGCTGCCTAAATTCTTTCAGTCTTATTCGTTTCTTATCTCATTCTAACCGGAGTGGTTTCATAGTCTATCTGATCCCGTGAGTTTTCGATTCTCGTTATTCTCATCGTTCCTCTCTTCTTCTTAAGTGCTCTCGATTCTTTGCTTCTTCTCTTGAGTTATTGTTTCACCTCACCTCTTTTTCCCTTCCGTCCCGGTCCTAAGATCTCGGGATGAGATCTCTTGTTAGTGGAGGAGTGTTGTAACGCCCCGGAGTCGATGCGCCAGGTGTCTGCCATTTATTCGCTGTCGTTGCCATGTCATTTGCTTGCGTGTTGCATTTTATCATGTCATCATGTGCATTTCATTTTGCATACGTGTTCGTCTCATGCATCCGAGCCTTTTCCCCGTTGTCCGTTTTGCGATCCGGCGCTCCTATGCCCTCCGGCGTTCCCCTTTCGTCTCTCGTTGTGAGTGGGTGTTAAACGTTCTCCGAATGGATCGAGGCTTGCCAAGTGGCCTTGGTATACCACCGGTAGACCGCTTGTCAAGTTTCGTGCCATTTGGAGGTTGTTTGGTACTCCAACGGTTAACCGGATAACCGCAAAAGCCTCTTTCTCTTTGCAGCCCAACACCCTTCCAAAGTGGCCCAAAGCCCATCCAAACCCCCTCCATGCTCTCGGTCGTTCGATCACGATCGTGTGGGCGAAAACCGCTCCTCATTTGGACTCTCCTAGCTCCTTCTATCTATAAATATGTGCATCTCCCCCGAAATCCCGGGTCCAAACCCTAGCCCCTTCTTCCTCCGCGCGCCGGACACGTCCGCCCGGCACTGGACATGTCCAGCCGCTGCCCCTTCCGCGAATCGCGCCGTGCCACGTGGCAGCCGCCGCCGGCCCACGCCGCCGGCCCGCCCGGGCCCATGGCTGGCCCGCGCGAGCCCATCTGGCCGCGCCGCCCGGCCCGCGCGTCCTCCGCCGCGCCCCTCCTCGCCCCGTGCCGGCGCCCCTCCGCCGCCTCGCCGGCCGGAGCCACCGGTGGCCGCGCTCGCAGTCGCCGACGACCCTCGTCGCCGCCGTGGGAGCCGCCCCGCACCCTTCGCCTCCCCGGCCCCTCCGCGACCCCCGGAGCCCCGCGCCTCTCCCACCGCCGCGCCCCGCGCGCCGCCCGCCCCGTCGCCGGCGGACCTCGCCGCCGACCGCCGCCCTTCGCCGTCGCCCGTTCCGCGCGCCGCCGGCCGAAGAGCCCCGGCGCCCGCGTCAACCCCAGCCGGAGCCCCTCCGCCCGCTCCCTGCCGAGCTTCCACGCCGCCGGTCGCCGTCTCCGGCGCCACCCGCCATCTCCAGCGAGAACTCCGGTGGATCTGGATCGGGACCAGATCCACCAGGAGTCCAACCAAATGCGTCGCGTGCCCCTGGATCCGCTTGTCCCGGGTCGACCCCGTCCAGCTTTTCCCTGAGGTGATATTTTGCCTAAGTCCCGTATATTTCAGTAATTATCATGCCATGTTCGTCATGCCATATCTCTGCATCCGTAGCTCCGTTTTGTGCGTATAATATGTCAAATTGTTCGCTTCAACGAGTACATCATTTCACTCCATTGCATCATATTCATTTGAAGTCATCTTGATGCCTGAATCATCGTTGTAAGAGTGCTTCATGATGTTTTCTGCTGTCTGTTATCAGAACGAGCTCTTTTGTCATTTTTGCCATGATTGATGTGTGCATCCTATTAGGTTGATGTCTACATGTGTTTTGATCTATGCTATGTCTTCTTTACAGAGGTGCTTACCATGTATTTTTGTGATCAATGTGGTGACTAGCACAAGCATGCAAACTAGGCATCGTGATATTGCTGATTTTAGTCCCTGTTCTGCTGTTATTTTGATGACATGTAAACTTGATGCTACAGAGAGATCCGTGCATATTTTGAGATACTTCAGTAAGGGTGTTTTGAACAATAGGTTATTGTCTATCCATTCATGCCCTTTGTTGCAATTACGGAGTAGTCTAGCATGTCATTTGAGTGCTCTGCTTTTGCTTCAAAATGTTTCCTGGCAGATTGTTTACGTGTTATTCAATTTGGCCAAGCTTGCTATAGTTGATACTTGCATGCTATGGACTTGTTCTTGCCTTGGTTGGTTACATAAACATGTCTTCTTGATGATGCTATGCTTATCTTATCATGCAATGACTTGTGGTGAGTGAATCGAGCTTGTTAAGTAGTGTACATGATGTTGCTGTTTTGTTAGGCTGAATCTGTTATTTCGTGATGCTATATAAACATGATGCTACTAATCATTCTATGCATAATCTGGAGATGATCATTAAACATGTTTTGTTCTACATGTCATGCTATATCCATACATGCCCCTGGTTGCATTTATAGCTTGCTGTAGATTGTTCATATCTTGCTCCAAAGTTGCTTCATAATGTTGCTGTCAGCCTGTTAACATTAAGTTCAGTTGTTTCCATGTGTTTTGCTAGTGATCCATGCATCCTATGAACTTGCTATTGCCATGCTGAGCTTCAAAAATATGTCTTCTTACTGTTGGTTGCCTTGCCATGCCATGTATTACTCTGTAGTGAGTTGCACAAGCTCATTTACATGCCTTCATAATTCTGTTTCTGCCATGTATGAATCTATAATATAACTTGCCATGTTTACGTGGGTGCCATCATATTTTCTGATCCTTTTTGGTTATGGTCACTAAGGGACATTTGATCTATGCTTTGAGTAGAATCATGCCATGCCTTTGTTTGCCATGATAAGTTCCTGTAACATGTTGTTCGATAGCTCTAAACATTGCATCGTGATGTTATTTTCTGCAAAGTCTGAAATTGTTATAACTTGCAATCTTACCATGTGTGTTTGAGCATGTTCTAGTGATTTCTGGAGATAGCTCAGTGTTCATGTTTTGTTATGCTTTACCTGTACATCATGTCCATGTCTTTTGTTTTCATGTTGAGATGCTGTAGCATGTTGTTTTGATGCCTGCAATATGCCTAGTTGCTGTTTTGGACAGCTTGTCCTTTAAACTTGTATGGAGTGTATGTGTTTGAACCGTTGCTCCGTTTTGAGTGTGCTCTATATAAAACTTGCTTAGAATTGCATGTAGCTTCATATTATCATGTTGCATCCTTATTTTGAGGTGTTTGCTTGATGTTTGGGTGCATTTTGCATCAATGCCATGTTTAACTTGTTTTGCTCATATCTTCTAGGCCGTAGCTCCGAACTAAATGAACTTTATATGTAATTTGACTAGAATCTCATGTAGATCATCTTTGTCCATCTTAACTTGCTGTTTAACAACTTGAACATAAGGTTTATTCAGATCTGGACCAATTTCGAAATTTGCATATGAGGACTTTTCGGAATCGTTATATGTTGTTCCCGGCCTCATTTAAACTTGCCTTGATGTGTTGCTCTTGTTTGCATCATCTCTTGCCATGAGTAGCTTCATGTAGCTTTGTCATGCATCATGCTTGTATTGTGCATCATGCCTTGTTCATGTGTGGTGTGTTTACTACTTCTTTTCGTTAGTTCCTGTTTCGTTGCGATCGTGAGGATTCGTTCGTCTACGCTTGGTTCGGCTTCATCCATTCGTCTTCTTCATGGACCCGTTCTTCTTCCTAGCGGGATTTCAGGTAAGATGACCGCTACCTTAGATCTCACTACTATCATTGCTATGCTAGTTATTTCGTTCTATTGCTATGTTGCGCTACCTATTACATGTTTATCAAGCCATCCCAAATTGCCATGAACCTCTAACCTTTGACACCTTTCCTATGCAAACCGTTGTTTGGCTATGTTACCGCTTTGCTCAGCCCCTCTTATAGCGTTGCTAGTTGCAGGTGAAGCTGAAGATTTCTCCATGGTGGACAGGATTTTGGTTGGGATATCACAATATCTCTTATATTATTAATGCACCTATATACTTGGTAAAGGGTGGAAGACTCGGCCTTTTGCCTAGTGTTTTGTTCCACTCTTGCCGCCCTAGTTTCCGTCATACCGGTGTTATGTTCCCGGATTTTGCGTTCCTTACGCGGTCGGGTGATTTATGGGACCCCCTTGACAGTTCGCTTTGAATAAAACTCCTCCAGCAAGGCCCAACCTTGGTTTTACCATTTGCCTCACCACCACCTATCCCTTTCCCTTGGGTCGGCCAACCCGAGGGTCATCTTTATTTTAGCCCCCCCGGGCCAGTGCTTGTCTAAGTGTTGGTCCGAACCGAGCGATGTCCGGCGCCCCCTAGGCAACCAGGGTCTATGCCAACCCGACGTCTGGCTCATCCGGTGTGCCCTGAGAACGAGATATGTGCAGCTGCTATAGGGATTTGTCGGCACAGCGGGAGGCTTTGCTGGTCTTGTTTTACCATTGTCAAAATGTCTTGTAAACCGGGATTCCGAGTCTGATCGGGTCTTCCTGGGAGAAGGTCTATTCCTTCGTTGATCGCGAGAGCTTGTCATGGGCTAAGTTGGGACACCCCTGCAGGGTATAATCTTTCGAAAGCCGTGCCTACGGTTATTGGCAGATGGGAATTTGTTAATGTCCGGTTGTAGATAACTTGACACCAGATCCGAATTAAAATGCATCAACCGCGTGTGTAGCCGTGATGGTCTCTTCTCGGCGGAGTCCAGGAAGTGAACACGGTTTCTGGGTTATGTTTGACGTAAGTAGGAGTTCAGGATCACTTCTTGATCATTGCTAGTTGACGACCGTTCCTTTTGCTCTCTTCTCGCTCTTATTTGCGTATGTTAGCCACCATATATGCTTAGTCGCTGCTGCAACCTCACCACTTTACCCCTTCCTTTCCTTTTAAGCTTTGCTAGTCTTGATACCCATGTTAATGGGATTGCTGAGTCCTCGTGGCTCACAAATTACTACAACAACAGTTGCAGGTACAGGTTATGCGATGATCATGACGCGAGAGCGATGCTTGCTTGCGTTGAGTTCTTCTTCTGCTTCTTCGATCAGGGGATAGGTTCCAGGTCGGCAGCCTGGGCTAGCAGGGTGGTTGTCGTTTGAGTTTCTGTTTGTGTTTCATCCGTAGTCAGATGATGATCATATGTATGATGATGTTGTATTCATGTGGCATTGTATGCCTTATGTATGTATCCCCATCTATTATGTAATGTTGATGTAATGATATCCACCTTGCAAAAGCGTTTCAATATGCGGGTCTATCCTTGGTGAGACCTTCGAGTTCCTTTTGGATAGGGTCGCATATTGGGCGTGACAATATCCCACCAAAATGCTCTCCTCCCCCACCTCCAAAGGCCAGGTAGCCCCACCCGTCACATCCAGACCACCTACTTGTAGCGCGGTGGGGGTGCACGGAATCGAGGTACCCTTCAACATTCACTGCGCCTCCATATTCCTGCTGCAGTTAACTAAGGGAAGGCATACCCAACCAAGCGCCACCGCATGGCATCGCCACACCCAACCACCGCACGGCCTTTGCAGTTAGCACAATTTTGTTGTTAACTGCTTATTTTCTCTCTTTCAACTTTGTGGCAGCTATGTGTGTATATCTGTCTATTGAAGTCAGATGGTAGTGCGATGGAAGGAGGAGGACAGGGATTAAAGACTTGGCTCGAGTGCGACACGGGAGTGCGTGTGGTGGTTCTCACCCTTGCAGTACAGATCGTCCTTCAGCCCCAACCTTGCTACCACGTGAGGACGACACCTCCGGCCAACTCAGGCGCTCGTCACTAACATCGTGCACCCCCGTGCCCCCATGGTTTTGGCCTATTATATTTAGTTCGCTGCTTAATTAGCTTCCTATTTTCAGCAGTTGTGGAGTGACACACAGCAGAGGAGGTTGTCACCTATGGGAAGGTCATTCACACTCCTCTTCGAGGAGATGCAGTTAACTTCCTGGAGGTAGCGAAGAGCTAACTTTTCGTGGATATTATCAGCTGGAAAAAGAGAGTAATTGACTTCCCTGGTTTCAGTTACCTTCTCACTTTGAATGCTTGTATGCGTTCATGTCTTTCCTCAAGTTTTAGTAAAACATCATCGAATTTTTATACAAGTTGTGTGTGCATGCATGTGAGGAATTTGCGTGGAGCTTTAGTCCGAGAAGTATACTTTGTGTATGGATCCACCAGGAGTTAACTTGTCCTAATGTAGCAGTTAACTTTACTTATTATAATAGTTTACTCAGGAGAAGCCATGGTCGTTTCGCTCATTAAAAAAATATAACAGAAATGATAAACTAGTGAGGTAAAACATTTAGGGATGGATCTTTACTGCTTTTTGAGCCTGGGCGCTTTCTTCGTTGGTGTTCCGTTATCTGAATGATAGTGGAACCCAATCCAATCTATGGATCAAATGAAAAAAAGTGTATCATATGAAGGATGAAAGAAAAACAAAATTTTGACGTCCTGATTGTGGCAGTTAACTACGGCTACCCTAGCAGTTAGCGCGATGGTCGCAGCTATTCAGGCAAAAAAAGCAAACAAAAAGTTTGCCAAAAATTTAGTACCTTTGGTCCATGCAGTTAACTCGGTGTTAACTATAGCAGTCTTGGGTAGTTACCCATTTTAGTCCCAGCAGTTAGCGTGACCCGGGCAAAAAAGAATAAAAGAAAAAATTTGGTACCTTCAGTCCCGGTAGTTAACTTGGTGTTAACTGCCATAGTCCTATCAGTTAGCACTATCAGTCCAATAGTTAGCGTGACCCAGGGAAAAGAATGAAAAAGAAAAAATAGTATCTTTAAACCCGGTAGTTAACTTGGTGCTAACTGTCGCGATTCTCGGCAGTTAACTATTTCACTCCCGGTGGTTAACTTTAACCAGGCAAAAATACAACAAAAAAATATTTTTAATCCTCGCAGTTAAATTGGTGTTAACTGTCACAACCCCGAGAGATAGCTATTTCAATCCCAGCGGTTAACTTGACCCGGTAAAAAGTAGATAAAAAGAACAAAAAACAAAAGAAGCAAAAAAAAGTATTATCAGCCCTTTGAGTTAGCTTGCTCATCGCTGGGTAGTTAGGTATTTGATACCCGCAGTTAGTGTGACCCAATCAAAAAAGGAAAGAAAAACGTTTTCAGTCCCGACAGTTAACTTGGTGCTAACTATCGCGATTCCTGGCAGTTAGCTTTGTTTCAAGGAGCAGTTTGCTTTACTGATAGTTATGTAAAAAAGAAACAGAGAGCACTGCTCAATTAGCTCTTGCCCCCATGCTGCCAGCGATACGATCCACGCTGCGCAGTTTGCCAATGCTTAGTTTCATGGAGCAGTTAGTTTCAGGGACTGGCTGTAGTTATCTTGCGTCCAAAAAAATTAAGTGATGTACACAACTATGATTTTGCCAAGCCCCTGCTTGCATGAGGTACAAAAAAATTGCAATCTAATGAGAGGGTTTAGTTTGTTTGCCAAGCCCCTGCTTGCGTGAGGTACAAAATATATTTTTAATCCTGGCAGTTAACTCGGTGTTAACTGGCGCAATCCCTCGCTGTTAGCTATTTTACTCCCAGCTGTTAGCTTGAACCGGGAAAAACAAAAAAAACATTTTCAATCCTGACAGTTAACTATCGCAGTCTCGACAGTTAGCTAGTCTAGTCCCGGCGGTTAACTTGACAAGGGGAAAATAGAAAAAAATTAAAAACAAAAGAAGCAAAAAAAGTATTATCAGCCATTACAGTTAGCTTGCTCGTCGCGTGTAGTTAGGTATTTCATACCCGCAGTTAGTGTGACCCAATCAAAAAAGAAAAAACATTTTCAGTCCCGCAGTTAACTTGGTGCTAACTGTTGCGATTCCTGGCAGTTAGCTATTTCACTCCCGGAAGTTAACTTGACCTGACGATAAAAGTATAGAAGAAAAAAAAACAATTTTCTTCAGTCTCAGTAGCTAGCTTGTCAGCATATGTCAGTTAGCTATTCCACGCGAGCAGTTAGTGTGTATTGTAGCAGTTCGGGCAAAAAATGTTGAAAATGATGTTGGTTTTTGAAAACTGCTCTTAAAATGTAGCAAATCCGAAAACATGCTATATATGCCAAAGTTCGGGCTGATCGGTACCTTGCTAACAATATATCATACACATCATTCCAACAAAAGCTTTGAAAATTCCTTTCACAAAAACATTGAAAACTCGTTTGATGGATTTTCAGTTTTTTGATTTTTTTTAAAAAAGCGGATCGATTTTGGGAAAATGACCAAAATGAGTTTTTTGCTCCTTATCAATAGCTCTCCAAAGGTATATCAGTTGCATCAATCCGATTAGCGGTTAAATAATTATGACCCAAAAACAGTGCGAAAAAACGATGCCAGAAAAAGTCCGTCCGGCAATTAACTAGTATAGTTCGCATAGTTAGATGTCTGTTCTCGTGCAGTTAGGAACGGTTCCTGAATAGCTTATTCTTCAATGGGTTGCAGAATAGCTAGGATATATATATGATCTATACTAGCTATAGTTTATGATACTACCTTCAATTATAGCGCATAGTATAATACATAGAGTATATATGGTATCATAGATCATATTTATTGCCATGCGTGACACAAATTAGCATTGCATTTAACATGATACGGTGTCTACCTATATGTTACTCTAATGGTCTAACCCTCACTATATTTAATTCTTTGCCACATCAGCATACTTTCTATTTTTCCGAGTGCATGGCATCGTCGGCTATGATATATACCACCACTATAGCCCACCTTTGTATGGTAGGGAAGTATCATATATACTATAGTATCATGCATGTGATACTAGTGTATGATACTATGTACGTACCTTCATATAGTGCACATATATAGTATCATAGAGCTAGTATATATATACCATAGATGACCGTATTTATGGCTATGTGTATGAAAAAAAGTAGTATAGCATTTATATTATATATGTTACAGTATCTATGTTACTACTTCTTTGCCACACATCATCATATTTGCTATTCTCAAGTGCATGATACTGGCTATGATACCCCCACTATGGCCATCCTAAGGTTGGTCGTAATGGGAGTATCAAGCGGTATCATATGCATGCTAACTAGACTTTTTTGGATGATGTGGCACATAGTTAAATGAGGAAAGAGAGGGTGTGGGTCGGGTATCATATCATGATATACTGTATCACATATTAAAGGTTGTACTACCTCGATTAAATGTTGTACTACTTTGTGTCATATGGCAATTAATAAGGCAACCTAAGATACTAAGACTAGCCACAATGGGTAGTAACATAGAGTAGTAACATTCCCATGTTACTACTCTATGTTAATACCTCTATAGTGGGGAGTAACATATGTGTGATAACATGCAATACTTCATTTATTAAGCTATAGACTCATCTTGCCTTGATATGTGTGATGTTACTCATACTATTAGTAACTAGCTATGTTACCACATGCCTCTCTTTCTTCATTTATTGCTTGCCACATCATCTATTTTATCTAGATATGTGTGATGTTACTACCTATGTTACTCCCACTGTGGGTAGTCTAACTTATGATACTATGCACACATTACAGAGGTAGCTAGCTAGTATCGATCATATACTAGTATTATGCATGACACATAGTAGCATAGCATTTATTATGACACGGTTTCATGATATGATACTTAACTCTCTCTTTCTTCATTTAATTCTATGACAGCTCATCAAAGTTGCCTAGTTGGCATAATACTAGTTATGATATCCCATTATGATCAGCCTAGCAAAGAAGGTGTACAGATCATTTGTGCGTCGATTTGCGAGTTTTGATCCATTTGTTCGAGAAGTGGGGAGAAGTTTCAAACATTTTGGCCGCGAGGTGCGGCCACTAGCGTAGGCCTAGTTTGTATTATAATTACACGAAATTCGGATGGAGTCCGGACATCATCAAAATTGATGTGTGCCGGTGGTGTTCTATCATGACCCCGTGGAAAAAAATGGTAAAGTTTGGCACAAGTTTTGACAATCGCTGCTTCCAAACCGGAGCATCTCACATGAAGGATCATGGTTTCCCAAAGGAGACGTATAATTTCAAAATCCTGTGGCCGGGGACTTCATCGTTTGGCCTCATAAATATTTCCACGGAACGCAATCGCCATTATACCACGGGTATTATTTTCTAGCGCATTTCGGGTATCGTTAGCTATATTTAAGACTTTTTTGAGTTTAACGTGCATTTTTTGCATATAAATAAAATTACAACCGAAACTGCATGTGCTGTCGAAAGGGATGAGGACCGCCTTTAAATCTAGGAGCATCCAACGGTGTAGACGTACGATCCGTGGGGTTTGGATTCTGGCCAATTAGAAAGCACGACTCACATCGTGGGTGGGGTTTTGTCGGCAAACATCTTTCATCAATGAAGCGTGTGCTATTCACAAACCAGATTGCATACATAGTTTTGTTCATACATACTGGAGTGAGATCAATTGAGTGTGCTACCTCTATGATATAATAATAATAACAAAAAACAGTTCATATTCATTGCCTGAGCCGACAGCATATCAAGGTCAACATATTAACGGTTCTTACATCAACAGAAAACCGGGCATAACTCACAAATTCAGTACACACGATAGTTCTAAATTGAACGAATTAAGTTGCAGGTTAGGCATAAAGACTAGTCTTGCGTCTTAATTCCCATGTACATGGGGGAACCGGGATCATTAAGTTGACCCCGAATGAACTTGGGTTTTCTGATGATTTTACGCTTCTTTGTTACAAGGTTGCATGATCCCTTGGCTGGCAACTCATCAAATTCATCATACTCGTCCTCATCGGCAACATCGTCGACACCCAGTACCCTCCTCTTCCCATGCATCACTACATGGCAGTTCTTATGCAAAGGATCTTCCGCAAAGAAAATCTGTGTAGCATCGCTGGCAAGAATGAACGGGTCCATGTGATATACCATCGTTGTCCTGTTAACACAGGTCTTCCTGTAATCATCAACCTTTACTTGACCAAGATGGATCCATGAGCACCTGAATAATGCCACCTTAACTTTCACATAGTCAAGCTCCCAAATCTCTTTGATGGTTCCATAGTATACCCTTTTATCAGCTTCATCTACAGTCATGCATTCTATTCGAACAGAGCTATTCTGATATGAGGTCTTCTCATCACGTTCTTCAGTGTACAATGTGTATCCATTTATGTCATATGCTTGGTACGTCAACACTGTAGGTGATGGCTTTTGTGCCAACCACGTAGCAATGTCATCGATGGATCCTTGTGTCAAACGCTTCTTCAGTCATTCGGTGTAGTTCTTACTGTGCTCCTTCATCTCCACATCTGATGAAGGCACCATTGGTATGAAGCTTTGGCGTATCTCTGCCAAGTGTTCTTCGGTGTAAGCGGCGAGAACTGGGCTGTTAAGCAGTACCGTCAAATGGGCTTTCTCTGCCAATTCTCCCGGTGTAGCCATTTGCGTGCCAGCAAGGATCGGCTTACCTTTCAGCCTTCTCTCATGGCGAGAGAGGGGAAAACCTATAGGTCGTTGTTTCACGTATTCGGTGCAAAACTCAACCACCTCCTCTGCGGTATAACCTCGTAGGATGCTTGCCTCTTGATGGTTTCGGTTCCGACAAAAGCACTTCAGTATTCCCATGAACCGCCCAAAGGGATACATGTTGCGAAGAAACACAGGACCACAATACTTTATCTCGTCGACAAGGTGCACAGTGTGATCGACCATGTCATCAAAGAATGACGGTGGGAAAAACATCTCTAGGTTGCACAGTATTCTTGCAATATCATCTTGCATTTGATCCAGCTCTTCAGGATCTACAACTTTCTGCCATAGTTGGTTGAAGATATCACAGAGCTCAGTGACTGTGTTCCTTATATCTTTGTCCTATATATTCCTGATGTCCACTGGCAGGATTTGTGTCAACATTACGTGGCAATCATGTGACTTCATGTGTCCCGACTTCATTTTACCTAAGCTCACATCCATGAGACTTCTGATGTTTGCGGACTAGGAAGAGGGTGTCTTAACTGACAACAAATAGGTGAAGAACTGTGTTGCTTCTTTGGTACTGAAATTATAACTCTAGTGAGCTTTGATGAATTTGTCATTGTCTTCTGCTTCACTCTTGCCTTTTGATTGATCAGCAAGCATATCGAGTCGTGAACCCTCACCATCCTTTCTTTTACCATTAATCTTGAGCAGAGTACCAAGGATGCTTTCACATACGTTCTTCTCTACGTGCATGACATCGATGCAGTGATGTACACGTAGAATCTCCCAGTAAGGTAATTTGTAGAACACCGATTTCTTCTTAAATACTTGACCCTTGGGTGTTTATTTCACCGTCGAAGTGTGATTCTTGCCAAGCGCAACATTAATTTGTTTAGCCATGTTGTGGACCACCTCCCATCATAGGTCCTTGGGCCCACTTCTACCTCTGCCGTACCATCAAATTCAACTTTCATCTTTCGGTATGGGTGATTTTTCCGTAAGAACCTACGATGACGCAAATACACGGTTTTGCACGAGTTGGGAAGTCTTCTGCTAGCTGTCCTAACCATGCATGTGACACACCCGACATCTCCCTTTGTTTTCTGCCTCGATGTCTTGCCTAATGCTGGCATATCTTGAATAGTGTACACCAGCATCACATGTAGATCGAAAATCTCCTTTTTGTAAGCATCATAACATTTTACAGCGGGTGCATCCACACTGTCAGAAGTTCTTCTACCAGTAGTTGAAAGTAAATGTCAATGTCATTTCTAGGTTGCTTTGGGCCTTGGATAATCATTGACATCACAATGTATTTTTTCTTCATACACAACTAAGGAGCTAGGTTATATATGCACAGAAGCACCGACCATGTGCTGTGATTGGTGCTCATATCGCCAAAAGGATTCACCCCGTCAGTACACTCCCCGAGCCTTATACTTCTAGGATCCTTGGCAAAGTCTTCAAACTTGTTGTCGATTAATTCCCACTGATCCCCATCTTTTGGGTGCCTCATATACTTATCCGCAATTCGCTCATCATGATGCCACCGCAATCTCTTTGCCTATCTAGGGTTTGCAAACAATCGCCTCAACCTTGGAATTAAAGGCAAGTACCAAACAACCTTGAACGGGGTTCATGTCTTGATCTCTCATCCAATTTCTACTTGTCATTTGCTCTCCTACGCTTGTATCGTGCATGCTTGCATTCGGGACATGCACGCAAATCTTTGTACTCACCATGGTACAATATACAATCATTCACACAAGCATGTATCTTCTGTACTTCAAGTTCCAATGGGCAAACAATTTTCTTTGCTTCATTCGTGCTTCTGGGGAGCACATTATCTTCCAGAAGAATTTCTTTGAAAAGACCTAACATCTCAGTGAAGCCTTTGTTTGATAGATTGTTTGCTGCTTTAAATCTAAGAAGCGTCAGCGAGGCACTCAACCTGGAATATTTCTTTTTGCAACCTGGATACAATTCTTTCTTGGAGTCCAACTCAATGGTTGGCAGATCCTTGTACCCAATCATATCCTTTTCTGGGCCCTGGAAATCTGCAATCATAGCAGCAAAATCTGGCATATCAAGATCGTCGTCATCTGCGTCGACGTCTTGGTTTTCCATTGGGCGTTTCGGCTTTCCAGTGTTCCATTGGTAGCTTGACGCCTCTGCCCCTATGTTAGATTCAACATCCATGTTACACTGATCGGGGTTTGGCATCTCGCAGCCCTATGTATCTTCATCCATGACCTCCTATTCACCGTGTCTGGTCCAACATGTATATCCATCCATGAATCCCCGAGAGACTAAGTGCCACTGGACATCTGCAACTACACGTGACTCTGTATTGGCACAATCAGCACATGGACATAGGATGTAATCCGCATCACCAATTCTCCTCTTTGTACTCTCAGCCAAATTCATGAACTCTGTCACGCCACTAATAAAATCTGCGGTTTTCCGATCCTTCATCCATTCAGATCGTTCCATCTGCACCAGACGAATGGTAATTAAAAACAAAACAACAACATTAATACATGGATTAACTGCTGCCTAGTGATGCGTGCATAAATCACAAGGCTTTATTTTCGTAATTACTGAGGGCACTCCATATTGTTATCCAGATGTGCAATGACAAAAATTAATGGCCAGTTAATTTACACGCAGAGTACTAGTACAACACTACCCTTAGGAATTGGATACCTTAATTAATCCACTCACGAAAAGAATACCTTAATTAAGTAGCCACAGGGCGACCTCCACCCGGCAGACAGAGAAGCGTGATGCGGCGGCACGTTGAGACAGCAGTGTCGAGGAGCAAAGCTTAGTGCGGCTGCCGCCTGAAGTTTGACCTCCACTATCCCGCCATCGACCGCGATGAACGTGCTTGAATCACGCCGCCGCCGACCTCGACGCCTGAGGTCCTCCTATCTCTCGCTGCAGACCAAGGATTGACCTCCTATGACGTCTCCACCGCCCACCGACCGAGGACTGACCTATTCTCCGGTAGCCCTTGCCTAGGCCGCCGCCGCCATCTCTAGATGTGTACCGGTTGTTTTTTTACGGATATCCGCAAAGTGGCTGTTTACACGCTATCACTATAACTCAATTATATGTACATGGTAGTACATCACATACGGTTATGTAATGGCAACCGTGTGTCACCTACACTGTCTTCTCACATGGTGCGCAAATCGTGTGTGACGTTGTAATACCTGACAAAACGACATGTATAAACAGTGTGTTGTATACTCCAACATATAGTGCCATAAGTAGTTCACGACCGTTAGCTTATCCCCACAGTTACCCCATTTCCCCCAAATCCCTACATAGCCTGCAAATTCCCTCGTGTGGAGATGACATTGGGGGAATGCGGGTGAGTGGTGTTGATCATTTCAATGTGGCTGCTCCTGCTCGTATCGCCGCCACGACGGCGGTCGCTGCCGAGCACTTGCCTAAGGTCATCAGAAGGCAGGTGTACTACAGATCCAAATCGTCCTGCCAGGTTCCAATCTATCCCGATCTTTTTTAGCATGTCCAAAGTAGCTCCTTGATGAATCTGTCCTGAATTGAACCCCCCCCCAGGAAAGCGATCTACCGCCGAATCCGGAGCATTACTCCAGACTCCCACAACACGAGTTCGACTCCGAGTTTTGCGCCACCGAGAAGTACCAAAAGCAGAGTTGTGTGCATGGGCACACTCCCACTCGAGGTGTATGCACCGGGGGATTTGACATTGGCAGGCGGTTTCTCAGTTGCCCCTTAGAGGTCAGTGCTAAGTTCATCATTTTACTTGAGTTAATGCCACCGCTCATCCTGAATACTATTTAACATTGGAAGGTATATGAGGCTTGTGCCTTTGTTAACTGGATGGATGAAGAATGGCGTGGCAGGGCTCGGAGTGTTATCACCAAACTCGCAGAAGATAACGTTAAGATGAAGAAGAAACTGGCTGATCTGGAATGTACAATAGGTACAATGAAGCAAGAAAGAATCAATCACAGGCAACAGATGAAAGCAAGAGACAAGAAGGAACTAGCATGTGTAGTTTTGGTTGTCGCATTAGCCATGTTCTATGCGCTGTTTGCAATGATGATTAGGGATTTTGTTTGACAGTATTGCTAAAGCACATCTAGATGTGCTCTAAGTAATGCACATCTAGGTCCTATGCCATTGATGTTATGCGAAGATTCGTGCATATATTTTTCTTTGTCTTCTTTCTTTTCCTTTCTAGTTTGATTATTACTAGCTTTATCAATAAGAAGAGCTCAATGTATTGGTTGCCAACTGTCCTACTCCGTTCGTACCATTACCGGTGCATAATCCCAAAAGTCGTTCCTTGTTTTTGTCCTGAAAAAGGAAACCAGCCAAATAGCCAATAGGAGTCCTACACAACCCCGGGAATTTGGAGCGACTGGGTACAAATAATTGCGGTTAGATAATACGTCAATCCCCGCTTCAATTGGCAGTTCCTCTTCTCTGCATACCCTGCTTAAGTGTCCACCATCTTCACCGTCCCCGGCAGGCCGCGCTACACACTGGCACACACTCTGCAGCCATGTCGAGCGACAACGAGGAGGACAGTTCGGCCAGCACTCTAGCGCCCGATGATAGGTCAACATCGGAGTCATCCGCTTGTCTTCCATGTGTCCGGCATTGAGCCCGGACCTCAATTATACCCGTTTCATGAAAGGGACGCCACCTCCGGAGTCGTCAGACGACAACCAGCCGGACGAGGAGTCGTCGGAGGACGAAGAAGAGGACGACGATGATGATGAGGAGAAATGGTCTATCGAGGAGGAGGACGACGACGACAGCAACGAGGATGACAACGGCGGCGGTGATGAAAAGCCAACAGTGAGCGGCAAGAAGCGTCCTCGCCAACACGATGTCGCGGGGCCATCCAACAACAACAATAACAACAACAACAACAACAACAACAACAACAACAACAACAACAACAACAACAACAACAACAACAACAACAACAACAACAACAACAACAACAACAACAACAACAACAACAACAACAACAACAACAACAACAAGGACTAAATTAAAGCAGACTATATATATCTCTGTTTATCCTGTCAATCTTGTCGTAGACGGTTAGTAATATGTATTCGACAGAGATCTTCTACATTATCGCCCACAGGTTGGTTTGTTGAACTGTGTGCCCTAACGAACACACAATTCGCAAAAAATACCATATGGGCTATCTGTAATGATAGCACACAATTCTGATTACCGACCTATTTGTCGGGTATCACACACATCTTGTTATGCTGAATCATTTGTGTTCACCTCAATCATCGCAAACGGTTCATCAGAGCAAACTTTATGCCGTATATCACACACACATTGATATGGCTGCCCATTTTTATTGTTCTTCCTCATCGCAAACAGTTCTGCTGGATCAACCATATGCCCAGCATCACACATGCAAGTAAAATCTGAGCCGTGTTTGATGCATCCATCATCGTAAATGTTTTGCACCTTTTTTGACGGCTCTTTTACACCACCATTTGTGATTATTACATCGCATACTATTTCGTCGAAGGGTCTCTGATCAAAGTGTCGCGTTAGCAACATCCTGCAGTACTGCAACTTTCTCCCGTCAACTTGACAATTTCTAGCACCGTTACCCAAAAGGGGTTGACAATCCCTTTAACATGTCGGGTTACAAGTATTTGTTTTTTGTGTGCATGTACCTTTGCATAGTGTTTCTTGGTTCCCCTACTGGTTCGAATACCTTGGTCTCGTCACTAAGGTAAATAACCACCATTTCTATGCTGCATCATCCCTTCCTCTTTGGGTAAATACCGACGTAGTTCAAGCCAACATCAAAATGAATTTCTGGCGCCGTTGCCGGGGAAACATCACCAACATCTACTAGGTTCCTAATCACAAATCTCATATCCTTGCAATTTACATTATTTTTCATTTTCCTCTCATTTTCTCTCCCCCACTTCACAAAAAATTGCCGTTTTATTCGCCCTCTTTTTCGTTCACCGTTTTCTTGTCAGATCTATTTTTGAGTGCAATCGTGTTGCATAGTCACGATGACTCAAGAGAACACCAAGTTGTGTGATTTCTCCAATACCAACAACAATGATTTTATTAGCACTCCGATTGCTCCTCCTGCCACTAGTGCGGAATCTTCTGATATTAATGTCGCTTTGTTGAATCTTGTTATGAAAGATCAATTTTCCGGTACTCCTAGTGAGGATGTCGCATCCCATCTTAACACATTCATGGAATTATGTGATATGAAAAAGAAAAAGGATGTGGACAATGATATTGTGAAGTTCGAATTATTCCCATTTTCTTTGCGGGATCGTGCAAAAAATTGGTTTTCCTCTTTGCCTCGCAATACTATCGATTCTTGGGATAAGTGCAAGGATGCTTTTATTACTAAGTATTTTCCGCCCATGAAAATTATTTCCCTTAGGACACAATTCATGAATTTTAACAAACTTGAGCATGAACATGTTGCGCAATCTGGGGAAAGAATGAAATTGATGCTAAGAAATTGTCCTACTCATGGTTTAAATCTTCGGATGGTCATACAAACAATTTATGCGGGATTGAATTTTGTTTCTAGAAAACATTTAGATTCTGTCACGGGTGGTAATTTTATGGAAATTACTTTCGGTGAAGCTAGTAAATTGCTAGACAATATTATGGCGAATTATTCACAATGGCATACCGAAAGAGCTCCTACTAGTAACAAAGCTAATCCGATTGAAGAAATTTCTTCTTTGAGTGAAAAAGTTGATGCTCTTATGGAATTGGTTTCTAACAAAACTGCTCCTATTGATTTTAATGATGTGCCTTTGTCTACTTTGATTGAGCAAAATAGTGATGCTGTAGATGTGAATTTTATCTCATGAAAAAATTCCAATAACAATGCTTATAGAGGTAATTTTAATCCTAGGCCTTTTCCTATTAATTCCTCTAATAATTATGGTAATTCCTATGGTAATCTGTCTTACAATAATAATAGGAACAACTCTGATCTTGAGAATAATATTAAAGAATTTATCAATACTCAAAAGGTTTTCAATGCTACAATTGAAGAAAAGTTGAATAAGATTGATGATATGTATAGAAGCATTGATAGAATTTCTCATGATGTAGAAAATATCAAGATGAAAATTTTGTGCCCAAGTTTGAGGAATCAATTAAAGCTTTGTATGTTTCTCTGGATGTAAGTAAGAAAAGAAGCGCTATGCTTAGAGATAAAAGAGAATTTTTAGAAAAAGCATTTTCTAGCAATTACATTCATAAAAATGATGAAGATCTTAAAGTGATTGGTGTTTCCTCTATTGATTCCTTGTTTAGTAAGATTAAAATTGATGATAAAGGGACTAGAGAAGAGTCAACTTTAGCTAGAAGGCGTCCCGATAATTTGGACGGTGAAAATCTTTTTGAGAAAATTGATAAAAGTGGGTTTGGAGATGTCAAAACTTTAACTAGGGTGTGCCCACTCTTTTGGATTACAAAGACTTTAATTATGATAATTGCTCTTTGATTGATTGTATTTTTTGATGCAATCCATGATAAATTCATCCCATGCTTATGAACAAAATAAATCTTTTACTAAACATATTGTTGATGCTATGATGAAAGCTTTAGAAGAAAAGTTGGAATTATAGGTTTCAATTCCTAGAAAATTACATGATTAATGAGAACCTACTATCAAAGTCAAGATTAAAAATTATGAGTGTTTTGCTTTGTATGACTTGGGTGCTAGTGTTTCTACAATTCTGAAATCTTTATGTGATGTGCTTGGTCTCACTGATATTGATAAATGTTCTTTAAATTTGCACTCGGCGGATTCTACTATTGAAAATCCTATGGGAACAATTAATTATGTTGTTATTCTTGCAAATAGGAATCATGCGCCCATAGATTTTATTGTTCTTGATATTGATTGCAATCTATCTTGTCCAACTATTCTTGGTAGACCATTTTTACATACTATCGGTGCCATGATTGATATGAAAGAAGGCAATATTAAATTTCAATTTCCACTAAGGAAGGGTATGGAACACTTCCCTAGAACTAGAATTAAGCCACCATATGAATCAATCATGAGGGAATCTTATGGATCTAGAAACAAAGATGACAATATTTAGATCTATACATTATGCCTTGAGTGTTCCATGTTGTTATATTATCATTCTTGGATGTTTTACAATCATTTTATAGCAAATTTATATCATTTTTTGGGACTAACCTATTGACATAGTGCCCAGTGCCAGTTGCTGTTTTTTGCTTGTTTTTTTACTTCGCATGAAATCAATAACAAACGGAGTCCAAACACAGCGAAACTTTTTGGTGATTTTTTCTGGACCAGAAGACATACGATGGGCCAAGAAAGTACCTGAGGGGGGCTCCGAGGGGAGCACAACCCACCAGGGTGCGCCTGGGCGCCCAGGTGGGTTGTGCCCACCTCAGCCGCCTCCTGCACCGCCTATTTGCTCTATAAATACCCCCAATATTCCATAAACCCTAGGGGAGTCGGTGAAATCAAATCCAGCCGCCGCAAGTTCCGGAAACCACAGATCCAATCTAGACACCATCACGGAGGGGTTCATAATCCTCATTGGTGCCTCTCCGATGATGTGTGAGTAGTTCATTGTAGACCTATGGGTCTGTAGTTAGTATCTAGATGGCTTCCTCTCTCTCTCTTTTGATTCTCAATACAATGGTCTCTTGGAGATCTATTTGATGTAACTCTTTGTGCGGTGTGTTTGTTGGGATCCAATGAACTTTGAGTTTATGATCAGATCTACATTTTTTCCATGAATTTTTTTGAGTCTTTTGGTCCCTTATATGCATGATTACTTATTGCCTCATATTTCTTCTTCAAATCTTTGGTTTAGTTAGGCCGAATAGATCGATTTTTCTTGCCATGGGAAGAGGTGCTTTATGATGGGTTCGATCTTATGGTGCTTGATCCCAGTGATAGAAGGGGAAACGACACATATGTATTGTTTCCATTAAGGATAACAAGATGGCGTCTAATTCCTACATGAATAGATCTTGTCTGCATCATGTCATCGTTCTTATAGCATTACTCCATTTTTCCATGAACTTAATACACTAGATGAATGTTGGATAGTTGTCGATGTGTGGAGTAATAGTAATAGCTGCAGGCAGGAGTCGGTCTAGTAATCTTGGACGTGATGCCTATATAATGATCATTGCCTGGATATTGTCATAATTATTTGAAGTTCTATCAATTGCCCAACAGTAATTTGTTTACCCACCATATGCTATTTTTCTTGAGAGAAGCCACTAGTAAAATCTATGGCCCCCAGGTCTCTTCTTTATCATATTTGCCTTCAAGATCTATTTTTATTCGCTTTTATTTTCAGATTTATATTATCAAAAACCCAAAAATACCTCGCTGAATTTTATTTGCTTTTATTTGCATCTATCAATCTATTACAACTTTCTCCCATCAACTTGACAATTTCTAGCACCGTTACCCGGAAGGGATTGACAACCCCTTTAACACATCAGGTTACAAGTATTTGTTCTTTGTGTGCAGGTACCGTTTACGTAGTGTTGCTTGGTTCTCCTACTGGTTCGATAACCTTGGTCTCATCACTAACGGAAATACCTACCGTTGCTATGCTGCATCATCCCTTCCTATTTGGGGAAATACTGGCGTAGTTCAAGCCAACATTAGTGTTCACTTGTGTGAATCTCAGACAACAACTAGCACGTCGACCTTCATCGTCTTCTACGTCATACATGGCTCCCAAGAAGAAGAGCGGTCCGGCGGCACACACTTCCGCTTCAAAGGCCCCTTCACCCATGGCTGCAAGCGCCACGGGCATCGCAGCCACGACGGGTGGAGTGGGCATTGTGGGTGGCGTGATCACCGAGGGTGGTAGGGCTGTCGCCCCCACCACAATTGGAACATAAACTGGGGCTGTTGGGGCTACCCAGCTCCCTCAACCCCCTGGCGAGAATACTCACGCTGACCTGGGTCAAGGTGACACCCAGCTTCCACCTCCGCGCCGCACCAGTGAGCACAATCAGCAGAGTTGCGACGCCCTCTCCGGCACAAGCCAAGATCCTCTAGCCACGCCGACGAGGGGGCAACGTCAAGAAACATGATCCGTCCCACGCCGGGCGAGCATGACAAGACCTCGAGCGGCGCCTGTTGATCCACAACAATTGTGTCCACATGGAAAGGGCCCAGCTAATCAGGAGCTTGGCCTCCAAGTAAAGCCCCAGCCATGCCAGAACGCCCTCGTGATTGGTCTGAGGCGAAGAGAGCACAAAGGCTGTCGGTGTACTAGAATAGGGGTACCCTAGTACCCCGAACTTGTGCACGGGCAGTTGCAGCACCCCGCGGCAAGGCTTGTCGGGCGAACGCCAAGATCCTCCAAGGTTCCCTTAGAGCCATTCAAGAACAAAGTATTTAAGCTCAGGAGACAAGGCCCCGGCAAGAGGAGCTTGCCGGGAAGGCCAACCGAGGCACTCCAAAGAACTTGCCGCGACGCGCCACGTGCTCTGGCAAGGCAACAAGGCCCCGGCAAGAGGAGCTTGCCGGGAAGACCAAACAAGGTACCTCGAGGCCCGGTGAGCGACAAGCTTCCGGACCCGACAAGATAACAACAGCGGCAAGGCGCTTGCCACGGCAGGCGGCCACTCTGTGCCCACGCTCCAGCGCATCCACCAACGTGTCGCTCTGGGGGCCTCTCCAGGCGCGCGTGGCGGGAGGCTGTGCAGCCAGCGGTGCACAGTGGCATGCGAAGCTGACAAGATCGCCGTCGTGGCGAACGGTGGCGCCCCTAACGGTCCTTTTCTGCACTGTTTGGGCGACTCAGACGGGCCTTTAATGCCCTTGTCCCCTGCCGTCAGGGTTAGGTAGGGTGCACTGTACAAGTAACTGTACCAACCACCCCACTTTTTACATTTGTACCCTTCTCTGCGTTGCCACCTGTCGGTGACCCCTTTAGCGTATAAAAGGAGGCCCATGCGCAACGTAGAGGGGGTTCGGTTCGGTTCGACTCATTCGTAACCCAGAAAGAAACTACGCTCTCACGCTAGAGCAAGAACAGAATAGAACCAGACAAGCAGCAGTAGGAGTGTTATCTCTCCGGAGAGCTCCGAAGCTGGGTAAACTGCTCGTGTGCTTCGCCTCGATCTGCTCTTCGTGCGATCTATGCCCCCCGCCGAACCGAAAGGGGCCCGGTCCGCCGGCCCCATAGGTGTTCGAGGATCAGTTTCCCCAACATCTTTGGCGCGCCAGGTAGGGGGCGTCGAGATTGTGTGAACCTGATCCGGCGTTCACACGAGCTAGATCTTCATTCCCTTCATCAACATGCCACCGAAGAAGAAGACTTCGGCGGCAGCCGCTCCGTCCATGTCACTTCCGCCACCGTTGGAGAAAACGGGTGGTGGAATGGACGCCGGCGGAAGAATGGACGTTGACGAGGAAGCTCATGATGCCGCCAGGTCCAAAGACAAGGCTGCACAAACCTCGGCGACTGTACATGTTCCGCGCCACTCTCAGGAGGTGCAAGATCAACAGCGTCATGGCACTCGCAGTGCCATACGCGTGATAGGCCAAGACCAAGCTGGTGGATCTCGGGGCGCTCAAGACCAGCATGCACACCAGCATGTTGGCACGAGCGGGGCACGGTCGCCTGGACGGGATACTGCTCCTTCTAACATAGTTAGAAGTTCGAGCACGTCTCGCTCCTCGCCTCGTCCGCCACTGCCACCCACCACTCCAGCAGAAGCTTTGGCGCGAGCTCAACTTCTCCTAGATTACCCTCCGACGTCGGACAAGATCGACGAATGGAGGGCCACGATTCAGAGTCTCATCGGCTACGCCAACGGCGACAATCCACGGCGGCCGAGCATGTCGCCGCCGCGGCAGGGTTGTCGGGCGCGATCCGGTGACGACGAAACGGGTGGAGGTGCAACTACCATGCAATCACCGCCCCGAAGGCCAAGATCGCCGACTCGCCGGATCCACCTCGACAGCGACTCCACTGCATCGTCAGATCCACGAGCTCGTCGCGATCAGCGCCAAGTCCTTCATGATCGGCAACAAGAAGACGCTCGAACTCGCATCGAGCGCCGAAGAGAAGCGCGACGTCAATCCGACAAACGCGTTGGGCCCTCTGATGACATGCATGCGCCAGGGGAACCAGGCGATCTGCCGTATGCGGTAGGTTGCCCTGCGTTCACTCGTGAGCTGCGGCAAGTCCAGTGGCCCAGCACGAAAAACTTCAAGCCAGACGTACCGGAGAAGTACGGCGGCAAGATGCATCCGTCAGAGTTCCTCAGCATCTACACCATCGCGGTGCAGGCTGCCGGGGGACGGAATGACAAGATCCTTGCCAACTACTTCCCGCTGGTGCTCAAGCCCAACGTCAGATCTTGGCTCATGCACTTGCCGGACAACTCAATATCCTCTTGGGCTGATCTGTGCCATCAATTCGTCGGCGCCTTCATAGGCGGACACAAGCCTCATGGCCAGGAGAGTGATCTTCATCTGCTCGCCCAGAAGGAAGGAGAGCCCCTGCGCAAGTACATTCAGAGATTCAGTAGTGTGCAAGACAACATCCCAGACGTCCACCCTGCCGCGGTGATCAACGCGTTCCATCAGAATGTGTGGAACCGCAGGATGCGGGAGGAAATGGCGATGTGCAAGATCAGGGACGTCAGTGAGTTAATGCACTGGCCGACAAATGTGCACGTGCTGAGGAAGGGAGGAGACTCCCCGGAGAGAATGTAGGAGCAGGAGGATCTGACAGTGAGGATGCTACCCCGCCAAGGAAAAACCGGCGGTGGAACAACAGAAGGAGGAAAGGCAAAGAGGTGCTAGTTGTTGAGCAGTCCGGCAACGGTGGTGGCGCCAAGGAAGCCAAAGCTGGTGACTCCGGCAAGGAGGTTGCCGCGGAGGTGGCGGTCGCCAACAAGCAGGACGGCACCAACAAGCAGTATTGCAAGATCCACCGCACCAAGGGCCATGATCTCCAGAACTGTAAGAAAGTCGAGCAGCTTGTTGAGCAACAGAAAGATGAATACGAGTGGCGCGACAAGGAGAAGGCCCAGGAAGGTGCTGGGGGATCCGGCAAGAAACGTCCCGGCCGAGGAGGACGCCGCGGCAAGGCCAAGCAGCGGCAAGGAGACAGACCTCCCCGCGGCCGCGACAAGGATGAAGAAGACAACGACGATGAAGACATGGATGACGAGGAGACTGATGAGCAGGAGTTCCAGAAAGCCACAGAGGTCTTGTGCGTTGACGGTGGTGCTTCTCTGCATACCTCGCACCGTCAGCTCAAGCAGTGGGTGCGGGAAGTTAATGCAGCAGAACCACCCATCGAGTCACGCAAGCCTCTGAAATGGTCCGGCACGCCTATCATCTTTGATATTGAGGACCACCCGGATCGCATAACTGCGGTCGGGTGCTTGTCGATGTTGGTTTCACCAACAATCCGCAACTTCAAGGTCACTAAGATGCTAGTTGACGACAGGGCCGGCTTGAACCTGATCTCCTCCACGGTGCTCCAGAAACTCCAGATCCCCGACAGCGAGCTCGAAGAGACCGGTACATTTCAAGGAATCAACCCGGGAAGGTGCAAGTCGAAGGGAAAGATCACGTTGCCAGTAACATTTGGCAGCGAACTGAACTTCAGGACTGAGAGGGTCACATTTGATGTAGCCGACTTTCCATTACCTTACAATGGAATCCTTGGCCATCCGGCACTCGCCAAGTTCATGGCAGCCGCTCACTATGCGTACAACATACTGAAAATGCCAGGCCCGATAAGTGTCATCTCTATCCCTGGCGACAAGAAGGATGCTCTTATATGTGCCGACAAGATCTACCGGGAAGCAGCAGCCGTAGCAGAACGCAAGACACTTGCCGCTGAAGCTCCCGGGGGGAAGAAGAAGACCAAGTCCGTCAAGAGCTCTGATGCCCACTCCGGCAAGCGCACCTCTTTGGAGTGCTGCGCTACCGTCGAGGACGCACCATCGAGCTCCACCGGCAAGTGTAAGAAGGCAATGGCAGCTCCACTTGAGACCAAGAAGGTGTCCGCCAAGGAGGATGGCGCTGGTGGTACCTTCACCATCAGCGCCACTCTTGACCCCAAATAGGAAAGCGCGCTCGTTGCTTTCCTGCGGGCGAATGTCGACGTGTTTGCATGGCAACCGTCTGATATCCCCGGTGTTCCCAGGAAAGTAATTGAGCACCACCTTGCCGTCTGTCCTCATGCGCGGCCCGTCAAGCAGAGAGTCAGGAAGCAGGCAGTGGAGCGCCAAGAATTCATCGCAGAAGAAATCAAGAAGTTGGAAGCAGCAGGCCTTGTCAGAGGAGTGCTCCATCCCATGTGGTTGGCCAATCCTGTTGTTGTGCGCAAGGCTAACGGGAAATGGAGACTTTGTATTGACTTCACTGATGTTAATAAAGCTTGTCCCAAAGACCCATTTCCCTTGCCGCGCATTGACCAGATTGTTGACTCCACAGCCGGATGTGATTTGCTTTCATTTCTTGATGCATACTCAGGATACCATCAGATCTTCATGGCAGAAGAGGATGAAGCGAAAACCGCATTTATCACCCCGTGTGGCATGTACTGCTTTGTACGGATGCCTTTCGGTTTGAAGAATGCTGGTTCAACATTCGCAAGGGTAGTCCACCACGCTTTTGAGCCGCAAATGCACAGAAATGTGGAAGCTTACATGGATGACATAGTGGTCAAGAGTAAGAACAGGATGACCTTGATTCAAGATTTAGACGAGACATTTGCAAATCTGAGCAAGATCAACCTCAAGCTTAACCCCGAGAAGTGCGTGTTTGGAGTCCCTTCCGGCAAGCTTCTCGGGTTCTTCGTGTCTCAGCGGGGAATTGAAGCCAATCCCGACAAGATCAAGGCCATTGAGCAGATCGAGGCGCCAAAGCGCGTCAAGGATGTACGAAGGCTTGCCGGTTGCGTGGCTGCTCTCAGCAGGTTTATCCCTAGATCTGCTGAGCGCGCCGTGCCATTTTTCAAAATTTTGAAAAAGGCAGGTCCAATGAAATGGACTCCGGAGGCGGAGGCTGCGCTGCAGGACTTGAAGAGATACCTGTCCTCCACTCCAACACTTGTCGCACCTAAGCCGCAAGAGAAGTTGCTGCTGTATATAGCGGCAACCAATCAAGTGGTTAGTGCTGCGTTAGTGGCGGAGAGAGAGGCAAATGATGAGCCAGCAACCACGGCAGACGCATCCAGTGACAAGCAGGGGGCTTCGCCGACAAGCTCTGGTCCCGACAAAGATGGATCTGCGCAGGAGCATGATAAGATGCAGAAGACAATGGTGCAGCGTCTAGTTTACTTTGTCAGTTCCCTTCTGCAGGGGGCTAGATCAAGGTACTCTGGTGTGCAGAAGCTGCTTTTCGGCCTCCTCATGGCCTCGAGAAAGCTGCGCCATTACTTCCAAGCACATGAAATCAGAGTCGTCACTCGCTTTCCACTGAAGAGGATACTGCAAAATCCAGAAGCAACAGGCAGGATTGTCGAGTGGGCGCTGGAACTGTCAAGCTTTGGCCTCAAGTTTGAGAGCACTTCAACTATCCAAAGCAGAGCATTGGCAGAGTTCATAGCAGAGTGGACGCCAACCCTAGATGAAGAAATTCCAGAGACGAGCATCCCCGTCAAAGAGGCAAGCAGAGAGTGGCTGATGTACTTTGATGGTGCCTTCTCGCTGCAAGGCACTGGTGCGGGCGTGCTGCTTGTCGCACCCACCGGAGAGCACCTCAAATATGTAGTCTAGATGCACTTTCCCAAGGAGCAAGCAACCAACAATACTGTAGAGTATGAAGGATTGCTTGCCGGTCTCAGAATCGCAGCTGACCTTGGGATCAAGAAGCTCATTGTCAGGGGTGACTCACAGCTTGTCGTCCGCCAAGTGAACAAGAACTACCAGAGTCCATTGATGGAAGCATATGTTGATGAAGTGAGGAAGCTAGAAGAGCACTTTGATGGCCTACAGATGGAACATATCCCGAGAGCTCAGAATGACATTGCTGATGGCCTGTCAAAGTGCACCGCACTAAAGTTACCTGTGGAACCAGGGATCTTTGTGCTCAAGTTGACTCAACCATCCGTAACACCCTCAACTGGACAAAGCAAGAAGAGGAAGTTGGTTTCTGGCGACTACTTTCCGGCAGAGCTCCCCGAAGCCGCCGCCAAGAAAGTCCCCAAGATCAACACCAAGAATGCTGAGGGGCAGTCTACTCCGGCAAACCTTATGGTTTGTTCCGTTGAAGCAGACGCTCCCGACAAGTTTTGCTCCGGCAAGCTTGCCGGGGAACATCAAGCTCCGGCAGGGCCGCAAGTCCTTGCCATAGAAGCGGATGTTCCTGCAGCAGCAGATGTGCCTTTAGTCCTTGTTCTCGAGCCACAAGCTCCAGCATGGGCACAACAAATTGTCCATTTCCTTCAGACAGGAGAACTTCCCAAAGAGCAAGAAGAAGCGGAAAGAGTAGCCCGGTAGTCAAGCATGTACCAGTTTGTCGATAGCATACTGTACAGAAGAAGACTCAACGGTGTGAAATTGAAGTGTATTTGCCGGGAAGATGGACAAAAGCTGTTGGCAGAGATACATGGAGGCATATGTGGCCACCACATAGGCGCAAGGGCACTTGCCGGCAAAGCTTTCCGGCAAGGCTTCTTTTGGCCGACAGCCCTCCAGGATGCAACTGCACAAGTAACCAAGTGTGAAGCGTGCCAGTTCCACTCCAAACAGATACACCAGCCAGCTCAAACTCTCCAGACGATCCCTTTATCCTGGCCATTTTCGGTCTGGGGGCTCGATATCCTCGGCCCTTTCCCCCGAGCTATCGGGGGCTTTGAGTACTTGTACGTCGCAATCGACAAGTTCACAAAGTGGCCGGAAGTGCAGCCAGTGAGGAAGGTGACAGCACAGTCAGCAGTCAAGTTCTTCAGGTCAATTGTTTGCCGTTTCGGGATCCCTAACAGGATCATCGCCGACAATGGCACGCAATTCACGAGCCGCACCTTCATGCAGTACGTCCAAGACCTTGGCGCCAAGGTCTGCTTCGCTTCTGTTGCTCATCCGAGAAGCAACGGTCAAGCAGAGAGGGCAAATGCTGAAGTACTGCGCGGGCTCAAGACCAGAACTTTCGACAGGCTGCACAAGTGCGGAAGAAACTGGATCGAGGAGCTGCCGGTGGTTCTTTGGTCGATCAGAACGACGCCAAATCGAGCCACTGGCCAGACACCTTTCGCTCTAGTCTACGGAGCAGAGGTAGTTCTCCCCATGGAACTCGTATACGGATCGCCTCAAGTGCTCGCTTATGATGAGTTTGAGCAAGAACAGCTGCGACAAGACGACGCGCTGCTCCTTGAGGAAGATCGTCTTCAGGCTGCTGTACGAGCTGCTCGATACCAGCAAGCTTTGCGCCGCTACCATAGCCGCAAAGTTAAGGCCAGAAGCTTCGAGGAAGGCGACCTTGTTCTTCGGCGCGTTCAGTCCGCCAAGAATTCCAACAAGTTGACGCCAAAGTGGGAAGGCCCCTATCAGGTGAGACGAGTCACAAGGCCCGACGCTGTCCGCCTTGAGACCGAAGATGGCATTCCGGTGAGCAACTCCTGGAACATAGAACATCTTCGTAAGTTTTTCCCGTAGGGAGCGGTTGCCGGAACCCCGTTCCGGCAACCACCTTTTGTACAAGTCTTGCAGCTGTTGCATGTAATCCTTTGTACAAAGCCGGGCGCAGATCCCGTGCATAAAAAGAACCCCATGTGCTCCGCACAACTTGTCCATTTCATGTATTAGTTTCTTTCTCGCATGCGTTATCTGACACTTTGTGCAGCACCTACATCCGGTAAGCAGTAACGAGCCGAAGGGCTCCATATCGTTATTTTCTCTTCTTTCTTCTTTTTCAACAAAGGAAAAGAAGGTTCCCTCGCACACATGTTTGCCCGGGGGGAAGGAGAAGATTGTGGTATGGACCAGGCGTCGTTCAAGCGAAGGCTTGCCTTGCCGGGAAGCAAACGACAGAAAAGCTAAGTTGCCAAAGTTTGAGCAATCAATTTTTAAATTTTTGAGTTATCTTCCTCGAACGACCTTGCTTTGTATGGAAAACCTGTGCGCGGAGGAACCAACTCGTGGCTAGTTGCACCCTTACTTTGTTTCGAGTCCGCTCAACAGCTTAATTGTGCTGCATCTAGTCGCGACAAGGTTTCTTGTCGGAAGCAGCGCCGCCAGCAGGCTGCTGAAGTTCCGCACTCAGCGCTCGCGGCTCGGGTGCCCGCGCCGACAAGTTCCCTAGAAGCGTAGGGTAAAAACATACAAAGGAAGGAATTTAGTAGAGGAAATAACATAGCAATTGATAACAGAAATAAAGTTATATTACAAGATAACTTGTCGCAGCTCTAACAGAATGTTTTCATAACATGATTAGCAGTGGCAAG
The DNA here is from genome assembly GCF_018294505.1 of Triticum aestivum. NCBI lineage: Eukaryota > Viridiplantae > Streptophyta > Magnoliopsida > Poales > Poaceae > Triticum > Triticum aestivum. The sequence goes on from NC_057804.1 coordinate 155,024,414, forward strand.
GGAAAAGAAGAAATGGACGGCCTAGTCTACGCGTCCGCCCTCGACCCTCTTGATCTCGCTCACCTTGTCCACAATGGGTGCGACAAGGGCCTTGAGTGCATCCAGATCGGCGTCAGGCGGCAAGGACCTGAGGACGTTGGTGAAGCTGAGGCCTGGATTGCGGAAGGCCACCTTCATCAGCACCTTCTGGAGAACCCCGGCGCAGATTTTGCGCGACTCGTCGGCCAGCTGCTTCGGGATCCTCTCCCGGAGCCGCTGGAGTGCCGTCACCACGCCCTTGAAGAACAGGCTGAGCTTGGCGCTGGGTTGAAGACTCTCGTCGGAAGGATACCCAAAGTCCTCCATCCCTAGCTGCGCCAGCTCCTCGTTGATGACTGTGGCAATGTTCACCAGCCCTCGGTGCAGTGCTCCACAGTGTCTCTGAACGAGTTCTGGGTAACTGCAATGCTCTCCAGCAGTGCCACGTCAGCCTTAACCTTCTCCGACAAGGTCTTCTCCCGCTCCTTGGTGGCCTCCAGCGTCTGCGTCAGCGTGGCCAGCTTCAGCTCCAGGTCTGCTTTGGAATCCTTGGCGGCGCTGAGCTCCTTGCCCCTCTCAGCGAGAAGACCTTGCAGCTCACCGTGGGCGCCAGCATCCTTCTCACGCTCACGCTTGAGCGCGGCAAGCTCCTCGCCGCTCTTCCCAATGTCGGCCTCCAGCTGCGCCACCTTCTCCTCCAGCTCTTTCTTGGCGGCCTCTGCAATTGCCGCAGCGTCCTTTGCCTCCTTGAGCGCCCCGCCAAGTGCTTGCTCGCGCTCTGCGAGCTCTTCCTCATAGCTGTCGAGGTTGGCCTTCCGCTGCACTAGTTCACCTTCCCGCGCGGACTGCTTCTCGGCGGCCAGCCTTTGCTCCTCCTCAGCTTCGGCCTTCTCGAGAAGGAAGGCCGTGCGCTCCTCGTCGAGTCGCTCCCGCTCCTGCGCCAGGGACCGGAGAGCTTCTCGATTGTGGCCCCGGAGCTCCTCCGCGCGCTTCTCCATGTCAACTCCCGCCTTCGCGACAAGCGCTTCCCGGGAAGCCAGCTTGGCTTGCCGGGCGCGGTAGAGTGACAGCAGCTTCCGCAGCAGCTGCTCCTCCTCAGGCTCGCCGCTGCTGCTGCTGGGCGCGTCGACCAACGACAATCCAGCAGAGGCGAGCACCTCCCCGTCAAAAGTTTCCCCCTCGACCGGCGCCCTGGAGCTCGACGCCCAGGGTAGCTTGATGAAGATATTGTCGCCGGCCTTCAAGTAGGCGCCGGGCTGGGGCTCCTCGGAGCCTAGCTCCGCAGAAGCGGCAGAGGGATCGGCGGTCGGCGCAGCGCCTGGTGCTCCTGCGGCCTCAGGGTCGTCGGTGCGATCGCCCGACCCCTCGCCGGCTTCTACAGTGGCAGCCATGGCGGCCTCCTCGCCGGCGGCCTCATCAGCACCGGCCCTTTCCTCGCCGGCGCCCTCTGTCTTCATTGGCTCAATAGCAGAGGGGTCTGAAGAACGAAGAAGGGAGAAAAATCAATCAAAAATCCAAGAGAAGAAAATCAGAAGAAGAAGAACCCAAGGGAAAGTTTTTGGACAAGTGAATTACCTGCGCCAAGATCTGCAGTTGCGGTCTCGGTCGCCGCAGGATCGACGGTGTTGTCCCTTGCCGGAGAGTTCTCCCTTGCCGGAGAGCGCTCCCTTACCGGGAACCCCTCCCTTGGCAGCGTAGTCGAAGCAGATGGCACTTCGGGACCAGCTTCCGGGCGCTCCTGATGTGGCTGCTCTGCTCCTACACAAATCAACAAGCAAGATATCAACAAAGGAAAAAGCACTCAAGCGCACCCGGCAGCAGAAGGCTAAACTATGAACTTACGCTGGGGGCTGCGCTGGGGGCTGCTTTGAGGAGTGATTGCCGGGTCCGTCAAGGTGGTCTCGGACCCACCTCCTGCTAACACGATGGGGTCATCCTCGATGACAATCACCGCGGCCTTGGCCCTCTTCGCCGCTCTCTGGGCCAGCGTCCTGAAAAGAAAGGAGTCCAGATTGGAGCAAGTCAGATACAAGATATAAACAGCAAGATTGAAGAACTACAAGAGCACCAAAGAAACTTACTCTTCTTCCTCCTCGTCGTAGTTGAGCGCGGAAAGATCGAAGTCCGGCCCTCCTCCGGTGCGGCGAGGCGGAGGAGTAGGATCCCTTGCCCGCTTGGCGGGGGCGGTGGCGGTGGCCCGGGAAGATCCCGCTCCAGTTGCCGCTGTTGCATGAGGCGCTCCCGCGGCAACATTGCTTGCCGCGGTAGAGCGCGTCGCACGGCTCGGCGGCTGTTGACCCGGCTGCCGCCCCGCTGCGTCCCTGACCTGCGAAGGCGCCTTCTTGGCGGGGCCGGGGGCTCCGCCTGCGGCAAGTTTTCTGAAGGCTCGGGCTCCTCCTCGCCGGCCTCGCTTGGCTCGGCTTCGGAACCGGCAGGCTCCTCCTCGCCAATGAACTCCGCGCGCTCGGCAAGGTTTGCCGCCTCCGCAGCCTCCGCCTCCTCCACAGTGAACCCAAACACGCCCGCGGCAGCTGCGGCCGCAACCTCTACCGCCCTAGTGGCGATGCGCTGCTGCTTCTTGTCAGTGGTGTCATGGGTGAGGCTCTTCTGCTCGTCAGCGTGGACCGGCACTTCTTCCAAGTTGTCGAAGAACGCTTGCACGACGTCATCCGCAGGCTCTTGCCAAGTTGGAACGATTCCGTGTGAATCACACAACGGCATCATGGCGCGGATCCGGTCAAGCGAAGAATTGTTGCATAATGGGACAACACCCCTCGGCAGTGTGAATGGGTGCTGGGGGTCGCGTTTGAACAACTCCAGGAGCATTGCATCCAGCTCCAAGACGGTGAAGTTGTAGTTGAGGCCCGACCGCAGCCTCATGATGTCCGCCGAGTTCTTGAATTCCCAGGCGGGCCTCCCCCTCTCCCGCAGGGGGGCGATGCGGCGGCGGAGGAAATCTGCGCCTACAGCGCCTACAGTGAGCCCGGCAAGCCTGAGGCGAAGGATCCTAGTAATGGCGATCTTCAGCCTCTCGTCTTCCGGGGCCACGTTGCTCCAGTCATTGCCGCGCACTATTGGAGTTTGGCGCACGGCGGTGAAGGGCTGCGGATTCTCCTCGACAATCCAGCACCACTCCGCTCTCCACTCATCCCACTTGCTGCGGAGCTCACCCTCCAAGTACGCCTCCTTCTTGCCGACTCTCGAGATCCAGGCGATCCCTCCGGCAAGTGGCTCTCCTCTCTCTACCCGAGGTATGAAGTAGTGGCGGAAAAGGGCAACACTGGGGTGGACTCCGACAAAGTTTTCGCACAAATGTGTGAAAACTGCCATGGTCAGAACGGTGTTGGGGGTGAAGTCAAGGATGTTTCGCCCTTCCGAATAAACAACCACCCACGATCTCTCCCACGATGCCGCATTCAACGCGTGCCGTTATGGGAGAGCGCGGTGGATACGGAGCGAGATTCGGTGTGGCCCAGTCCGCGTGTGCCCGTGCCCTGTCTTGGGCCTGGCCCAACAGCGCTCGGCACCGTGTCTGGCCCAGGCCCGGGGGCTCCTGTCGGTGTACTAGAATAGGGGTACCCTAGTACCCCGAACTTGTGCACGGGCAGTTGCAGCACCCCGCGGCAAGGCTTGCCGGGCGAACGCCAAGATCCTCCAAGGTTCCCTTGGAGCCATTCAAGAACAAAGTATTTAAGCTCAGGAGACAAGGCCCCGGCAAGAGGAGCTTGCCGGGAAGGCCAACCGAGGCACTCCAAAGAACTTGCCGCGACGCGCCACACGCTCCGGCAAGGCAACAAGGCCCCAGGAAGAGGAGCTTGCCGGGAAGAACAAACAAGGTACCTCGAGGCCTGGTGAGCGACAAGCTTCCGGACCCGACAAGATAACAACAGCGGCAAGGCGCTTGCCGCGGCAGGCGGCCACTCTGTGCCCACGCTCCAGCACATCCACCAACGTGTCGCTCTGGGGGCCTCTCCAGGCGCGCGTGGCGGGAGGCTGTGCAGCCAGCGGTGCGCAGTGGCATGCGAAGCTGACAAGATCGCCGTCGTGGCGAACGGTGGCGCCCCTAACGGTCCTTTTCTGCACTGTTTGGGCGACTCAGACGGGCCTTTAATGCCCTTGTCACCTGCCATCAGGGTTAGGTAGGGTGCACTGTAGAAGTAACTGTACCAACCACCCCACTTTTTACATTTGTACCCTTCTCTGCGTTACCACCTGTCGGTGACCCCTTTAGCGTATAAAAGGAGGCCCATGCGCAACGTAGAGGGGGTTCGGTTCGGTTCGACTCATTCGTAACCCAGAAAGACACTACGCTCTCGCGCTAGAGCAAGAACAGAATAGAACCAGACAAGCAGCAGTAGGAGTGTTATCTCTTCGGAGAGCTCCGAAGCTGGGTAAACTGCTCGTGTGCTTCGCCTCGATCTACTCTTCGTGCGATCTCCGCCCCCCGCCGAACCGAAAGGGGCCCGGTCCGCCGGCCCCATAGGTGTTCGAGGATCAGTGTCCCCGACAAAGGCGCTCCTTCTGGCTCATCCAGGAGTCAAGCGGTGTCGCGCTCTGCTTCCCATGCCATGCTGGGAACAGTGGCGGAAGCAATGGCAAGGGCTCAGTTGCTGCTGAACTTTGCTACAGCAGCGGACAAGATGGATGAGTGGAGAGCCACCATCCAAAGCCTCATCGGGTTTGCTGAAGCCGACAAGTCACAGCATGTGGAACCTTTGCGATGCCCACAGATGACACCGGCAGTTCATGCTGGTGGCCACACAGAGAGGATTACAGCCATGGTGCAGTCCCCTCCGTGACAACCCACCCAGGGGCAGCCACGGTGGGCTCAGCAAACCAAGGTTGTCGATGATGTAACAGCCCAAGACCGATGCTCCAGACGCCTTCCATGTTTTTCATTGTTGTCGCATGTTTCATTTGTTTGTTGCATGCATCATCGCATCATTCGCATTGCATCAGCACTCTATTGCCATCATGTTTTCAAAACTTGCATCTGCTCGTAGTTGCCGCTTCATCTTTGTCTGTGTTGACCTCCTCTCAGATCAACCGGACCGCTCGCTTCTCTCTTTTTTTTGAGCTCACCAAACTCCCCTCTCTTTTGTCAAACCCCTCGTGTGCGTCCGAAAGCTATCCTGAACCCGACTTAGGCAGTCATGACCAATGGGTCTGAATCATCCCCAAACATCTCTAAAACATCTTTAGTTCATTGTTTGTACTTCCTAACCTATTTATCTAGGACCGTCCGATTAAGATCCGATCTCTATTGACCTCCTCTCAGATCAAGCGGACCTCTCTCTTCTGTCTCTTTTGTAAGCTCACCAAACTCCCCTCTCTTTCGTTAAACCCCTCGCGCGTGTCCGAAAGCTATCCTGAGCTCCACCCGGGCAGTCATGACCAATGGGTCCGAATCATCCCCAAACATCTCTAAAACATCTTCACTTCATTGTTTGTACTTCCTAACCTATTTATCCAAGCACGTCCGATTAAGATCAAAGGGTCCAGATTGCCCCCACACTCCCTCTTATCATCCACCTGCTATATATAGGAGCCTACCCTATTCCATTTATAGTTAAACCTAAACCCTAGCAAGACCAACTCCTCCAATCCCGTGCAGCGCCGCCACCCCAGTGCTCTCCCCTCGAAATATGTGCTTGCCCGATCCCCTACTTTCCGCGTATCCACTCCATGAACCACTGCAGCCACCTCCCACTCGATCTGGACCGCCAAATAACTGATCCGACGGCCCAGGAGGCTCCCAACACCCCAGGCTCGCTTCCTGTAACCTCCCGCAGGGGCAACCGTCTCCTCACCTCGGATCCCCGCCTCCTCCCGAGTGCCCGGGCTCCCGACCCGCTCCTCCTCGCCAGAGACCACTCTCGCCAGGTGTCAGATATCGGGTTCCAGCAAAACCCTTAAGGTTCAAACACTGGGGTGCGCACGAAGGTCTTCTCCCTACCGAAACACGCCCAGAACCTCACCGTGATTCTAAGCTAGCACGATAAACAACTCAAGAGACACGAGGTTTATAATGGTTCGGGCCACCGTTGTGGTGTAATACCCTAGTCCAGTGTGTGGTGTGGTGGATTGCCTCTTGGGCTGATGATGAACAATACAGAGGAAGAACAACCTCACGAGAGGTGTTTTTGTGGTGATGCGTGGATGTTCTGCTTAGCCAGGATTCGATCCCTCCTACTATGGTGGCTATCTCTATTTATAGAGGCCTTGGTCCTCTTACAAAATATTGAGCAGGACGGGAGCCAACAACGGCCATTTCAAAAGGGGACAACTAGTACAAGCTATCCTGACTAAAGGTGGTCTTCGGCTACCAAAAGCATTGGCGATGACGCCGTGTTGGGCTCCATGGTGACCTCCGTCCTGCCATGCTGATGGTCTTGGTCTCATTGCACAGATATGGAAACCTTTGTTTGATGCCTCGGTACTCTGCGCCTGTACTTGCCCCTTTGCACCAAAGAGGAAACAAGGACACTGCGCAGGCTGGGGCCCGCCTAGTGCCCGCCTGGTCTTGATCGTCATGGCTTGCGTCATGAGCACCTCGCGAGGTACCCCTTGCCTTGATCTCTTCACATCCTCGCGAGCCTGCCTGGTGAGGCCGCCCCTGAGGAGGCCTTTTGTCCTCCATCCCGCGAGGCTTGGCCCCTCGCAAGGGTCTTGAGCTTGGGTTGATGAAGACGGGTCGTACTGGGCCACTGCTGAGCCATGCTGCAAGCCGCAGGCAGGCAAGTCTGGGGACCCCGTTCCCAGGACGCTGGCACTAGCACCCGGGCCCAAGGTGTGCTTGAGCATGGCTTAGCAGCAAAGACAAAGGCAAGTGCGGAGCGCCATGGGCCCCAACAGCCTGCGGCCTTGTTCGTCGCGTGGCGGTTGATTGGACATGGGCATCTCCGCTTCCCCACGCTGCCTTGGCAACTGCCCGACTGACAAAAGGCTGGCCCGGGTAAGGCTTGCCTTCATTGCTCTCCTTCGCCTTGCTCCAAATTCGTTTCCTTGCTCTCTTGCTTCTGAAATCTCCAGATCCGCTCTATCCTTACCCTTTTAGCGAGCAATGGCGCCCCGCAAGGCCGTGGCCGATGCCCTATAGGCTTGGTACTCGCCGGCCCTGGATGCCCCCAACATGTCGGAGAAGAATCTCGTCGCTACGTGCCTGATGACGGCGGCGGAGGGCAGCGATATGGGGGAGACCGGACTCCGGGCTGGCTCCGCTGAGTCGCAGGCTATGGGGAGCACCTTCTACCCCTTCTTCATGAACACCGTTGTCGCTGGCCTAGTCCCTCGCTTCTCCGAGTTCTTCTACGCCATCCTCTGCCATTACAGGTTGCAGTCCCTTCATCTCCATCCCAACCCCATTCTCCTTTTGTCGATTTTCGCCTACTACTGCGAGGCGCATGTTGGGGTGATGCCATCCATGGCTTTGCTGCGCCACTTCTTCTCCCTCTGAATCAACGGCGATCATACCTTGGTGTGCGCTGGCTTCGTCGCGTACTCCAAGTCCAACATGATCTCGAAGACCGGGAAGAGGGCCGACGGCTTCTGGAGCAAGTGGATCATGATGGATGCTAGATGCATCCACTCCCGGTTGGTGCTGCTAACGGAGCCGCCCCAGCCCGACAAGGGGTGGTCTCGCGTGAAGCTTGATGACAGCCGGGCAAAGTTGGTGCTGGAGAAGATGAACGTCGATCTGAGGCCAGTCAATGTGAAGGCGGCAAAGCTGGCAGGGGCCACGCTCTTAAGGGGGTTCCTGATGCAGCGCGTGGCTCCACTTCAGGCGCACTCGCGCCCGTTGTGGATGCTTGGGGGTGCGGACAACGATCTCCTCCTGAACCCGGTGGCCTTGGCCGACGAGGATCTGGTCGCAGCTCTCCGCCTCTTGGTTGGAGATGACCTGGAAGGTCTGGAGGGCACTCCTGCCCCCCCCCGTTCTTCCACGACGACTGGCAATAGGTGGTGGATGCCATGCCCACCTTTGATGGGCGCGGTCTGGTGTCGGCGGTGCCTCCTGAGGGCCAGGGGCGATGGCAGTGGTGGAAGTGTCTTCTAGTGATTCCCGCAGGGGTGGAGAGGAAGACGAGGAAGAAGAGGAGTGAAAGGCGGCCACTGAGGGTACGGGGGAGACCTCCCCCCAGCGCAGGGCCAACATCTTACGCACCTTGCCAGACGATGACGAGGCCGACGTCGTGCGAGAGGAAGAGGACTCGCCCATGATCCCGAAGAATGATAGGTCGGCGCTGATCTCCTGAGGGGCTACTGCTGCCCAGGCACCGCCCGGAGCCGCCTCCAGCCCTTCTGGTGCACCCTCTTCCGCTCCTGGCGCTCTTGAGACTACACCCTGGACCAAGAGGCTCTCAGGCTTTAAGCTCGGCAAGAGGTCGGTGGCCTATGCCGCGATTGACCAGTAAGTGCTCGAACTCCGTTTTGTCCTTGTTTTTTCCACTGGGCTTGACGTTCTCCATCACTTGGTTAGGCCGCCGCTTGCGGCGAAGAAGAAGAAGGGGAACCTGGTGGCTTCGCCCAGGGTAGACTCATCTGTTGTGGTTGCGCCTTCGTCCGTGGGAAGGGGAGGCGGTGAAGTTCGTGCCTCCCTGCCCGATCATCCTTGTGAGGCATGGAGGAGCGCTCTGGCGGGGTGCCAGCCCCTGTGGCCCCACTGACTCTGGAGGTGCCGGTGCCTGATGCTACTGCTGAGGTGCCCAGGGCTCAGGAGCCCCCAGTCTCCCAAGCCGTGGTCACGCTGCCACCTCCTCCTCCTGCACTTCTGGTTCCGGGTCCCTCTGCCTCCTCTGCTATCTAGGACTGTGCCCTTTCCGAGCTGGGTCAGCTGCGAAGGGATCTCCAGGGCACCGACTCCCACCTAGTAGCCGGGCGCCTGGAGCTGATCTCTGGCTGAGTTCACTCTGATGCCTCTGTCCTAGCGCCACTGGAGCGGGCCGTGACAGCTTCTGAGGTGGAGAAGCAAGCCGCGATCCAGGCCGCAGCCGCCCGCGATGTGGCACCTGAAGGACGCCACAGTCGCCCCGGACCGCTGCAAGGCGCTGCAGGCCGAGCTGCAGGGCTTGCACGATGAGGTCGCCAAGGAAGCTTGTGACCGCTAGGCAAAGGAGGAGGAGATGAAGGCTTGGGAGGACGCCATCAGGGACCGCGATGCTGAGCTGACCGCTGAATGCGGCCGGATGGGGACGCTGGAGCAGAAGTTGAAGATGGAGAGGGCCGAGCTTGACGCCAAGGAGAAGGTCCTGTCTGAGGATCATGTGGCCTTCGCGGATCTTGAGGGGAGATCTCGCAAGGCGCTGAAGACGCTCTACGAGGACAGCTTGGAGAGGCCGCTGGTTGGTGCCAAGGAGGGCCCTGCCTAGCTACTTCCTTTCTTGGTCTAGGTGCTCGAGGAAGTTGTGACCGGTGTCGGCCCCATGGCCGAGGCTGAAGCTCGTGTCCTTTCTTCTGCGGCGCTGACGCGCGTGTTCAGCCACGTCTACCTTCGCGACCCTGGCACCAACCTCGACAAGCTGCTGGAGCCCATGGACGCTGAGCGCTTCGCCGCCGCTGCTGAAGCCGTGAAAGGCCAGGTGGAAGCCCTGCTGGCGAAGTTCCGCGCCTTTACCACTGTGCCCAGGGAAGGTCCTGTTGATTCCGTGGCCTCGGGAGGTGGAGCTGATGGAGGTGACATCACCACGGAGGCGGGTCTCCTGGCGAGTGATGACGGCGTTGCCCAAGGGTGATCTTCTCGCGGCTTCTTACCTATTTTGACTCCTGCAATATGCACCATGCCTTGTGGAGGCGTTTAAACTTGCGTTTGGTATTGTGAAGATAATTATGGTTTGCAATATTTGCTTCTGGATTTGCTTCAAGATTTTGCAGTTTCCTTCCTATTTTCTTTGTGTTCTATGTTGGCAGGGCCCGGCCCCGCGCATACCTCGACCGCCGTTAGCCCCGACCGGATCACCAGGACAGGACCAAGGAGTGAGGGGCTACATCACAAGTTAGGCTCCTGAGTCGCGATGCTCAGGAGTCCCCCTTGACGTGCAAACAACAAATAGGGACGGAGCGTAGGGGCGGATCTGGCGTTCTATGTCAGCGGGGCCCAGCCCCGCGCATACCTCAACCGCCATTAGCCTTGCGGAACTAAGGAGTGAGGGGCTACGTGGCCAGTTAGGCTCCTGAGTCGCGATGCTCAAGAGTCCCCCTTGACGTTCAAACGGTCTTCGTACCTTGGCTCCACTCGGGGAGGGGTGCGCGATGACCAGGTCCGAGGGACCTGGCTGGGTGGCGTGCGCTCGGGCGTGACCCGGGCGCAGCCCCCGTGTCCAGCCCCCTCGCGTGATGCTCCCGAGGGGAGATGTTGCGATGAGGCCAGACACTAAGCTCTGGGCTCCCTAAGGTTGATACGGCCATGGGCCACCCTCAGTTATTTATTACCAGCACGGAACAAAGCGCTTCCGTATGTGTACGGGCATAGCCGCTCCTCGACAGTGTTGTCAGCCAGCGCGGACCATGGTGCTGATAACCCACAAGTGTAGGGGATCGCAATAGCTTTCGAGGGTAAAGTATTCAACCCAAATTTATTGATTCGACACAAGGGGAGCCAACGAATATTCTTGAGTATTAGCAGTTGAGTTGTCAATTCAACCACACCTGGATAACTTAGTATCTGCAACAAAGTATTTAGTAGCATAGTAATATGATAATAAAGGTAACGGTAACAAAAGTAATATTTTTGGGTTTTGTAGTGATTGTAACTGTAGCAACGGAAAAGTAAATAAGCGAAATACCATATGTGAAAAGCTCGTAGGCAATGGATCAGTGATGGATAATTATGTTGGATGCGATTCCTCATGTAATAGCTATAACATAGGGTGACACAGAACTAGCTCCAGTTCATCAATGTAATGTAGGCATGTATTCCGTAAATAGTCATACGTGCTTATGGAAGAGAACTTGCATGACATCTTTTGTCCTACCCTCCCGTGGCAGCGGGGTCTTAGCGGAAACTAAGGGATATTAAGGCCTCCTTTTAATAGAGGACCGGAACAAAGCATTAGCACATAGTGAATACATGAACTCCTCAAACTACGGTCATCACCGAGAAGTATCCCGATTATTGTCACTTCGGGGTTGTCGGATCATAACACATAATAGGTGACTATAGACTTGCAAGATAGGATCAAGAACACACATATATTCATGAAAACATAATAGGTTCAGATCTGAAATCATGGCACTCGGGCCCTAGTGACAAGCATTAAGCATAGCAAAGTCATAGCAACATCAATCTCAGAACATAGTGGATACTAGGGATCAAACCCTAACAAAACTAACTTGATTACATGGTAAATCTCATCCAACCCATCACCGTCCAGCATTCCTACGATGGAATTACTCATGCACGGCAGTGAGCATCATGAAATTGGTGATGGAGGATGGTTGATGACGAAGACAGCGACGAATCCCCCTCTTCGGAGCCCCGAACGGACTCCAGATCAGCCCTCTCGAGAGGGATTAGGGCTTGGCGGCCGCTCCGTATCGTAAAACGCGATGAAACTTTCTCTCTGATTTTTTTCTCCGTGAGACAGAATATATGGAGTTGGAGTTGAGGTCGGCAGAGCCTCAGGGGGCTCATGAGATAGGGGGCGCGCCCAAGGGGGGTGGGTGTGCCCCTCACCCTCGTGGACAGGGTGTGGGCCCCCTGGTCTTGATTCTTTCGCCAGTATTTTTTATATTTTCCAAAAAGTGCCTCCGTGGATTTTCAGGACATTCTGAGAACTTTTGTTTTCTACACATAAAACAACATCATGGCAGTTCTGCTGAAAACAGCGTCAGTCCGGGTTAGTTTCATTCAAATCATGCAAGTTAGAGTCCAAAACAAGGGCAAAAGTGTTTAGAAAAGTAGATATGTTGGAGACGTATCAACTCCCCCAAGCTTAAACCTTTGCTTGTCCTCAAGCAATTCAGTTGATAAACTGAAAGTGATAAAGAAGAACTTTTATAAACTCTATTTGCTCTTGTTGTTGTAAACATGCAAAGCCAGCATTCAGGTTTCAGCAAATATTATGAACTAACCATATTCACAATAACACCTCGGTCTCACAATTACTCACATCAATAACATAATCAACTAGCGAGGCATAATAATAAAACTCGGATGACAACACTTTCTCAAAACAATCATAATATGATATAACAAGATGGTATCTCGCTAGCCCTTTCTGAGACCGCAAAACATAAATGCAGAGCACCTTTAAAGATCAAGGACTGACTAAACATTGTAATTCATGGTAAAAGAGATCCAGTCAAGTCATACCCAATATAAACTAATAATAATGAATGCAAATGACAGTGTGCTCTCCAGCAGGTGCTTTTTAATAGAGTTAATTGTATAAAAGTACCACAATTGGGGCATTACATGCAGATTGGTACCACTTTTCATAATTTTTACATGTCAGTACCATGTTTGGGGCTAGCCGTTACAAAAAGATCTAAATCGCATATAAACACATATTGACAGTGTATCTGACTGACTGGGCCCGCCTGTCGGGTGCCTATGTGGCAGGACTTTTGCAAAAAAAACCTAGTTTTATATGTAATCATATAAATGCCCATTATTTCACGGGGAAAATGCCACTTAGAGGGGTTCTTTTTCGTTCGCAAGTTTTGCACGGACTAGTTTGCAAGTTTTCGGCAAAATGAACAGAAACGAAAAATAATGCGCCACGGGGATTCAAACCCGCGACCTGCGGTTCTGGAGATGCGCGCACTAGCCAAGAAGCCAGGGCGACACCCGCGACGGAAAGCAGGCAAGATGTTTTATAAGTGGTTCGAAACGTTGGGCCTGTAGTTCGGCTTAGCGAGTCGTTAAATAGACGAGCTTTTTTAATGGGCCAGCCCACTCGTTGCATCATACAGAATCGGTACTAAAATTCCACAAAAAATACGATCGTTCTAGGATTCAAACTCAAGACCAGACTATCGAATGGAATAGTTCTTTGCCAGTCGAGCTAGTGAGTGTAAGTGTTATTTTCGGCCGCGCGAACACTTAAGAACTAAATGCAACACTCGACAAAAAAAGTCGAAATGTAGACCGTTGTACATTTTTAAATATAATTTGAACATTTTTGTCATGCACGATAAACAAATTTTAATTACACATTAAACATTTTTTGAACTATGCTGAACAATAACTAAATACACATTGAACATTTTTTGTGATATACGTGAACCATTTACATTGAAAATTCTTTAATGTATGCTGAACAACTTTTAACTACACGCTGAACATTTTGGCGATATACACTAAACTATATTTTTATACTCATTGAACATTTTTGTGATCTATACTGATTTTTTTCAATTGTGACCACATTTTTTAAAATGTGAACAAAAATTGAAACCATGAACAGTTTCCAAATCATGATCAAAATTTGGGATTTCAAAACGTTTTCTTGAAAACAAAGTACAAAAATAAAACCGAAAAAGGATAAAATAAAATAAAATAAAATAAACAGAAACAGAAGCAGAAATAGAAACAAAACGAGGGAAAAATAAAAAAAGAAAGAAATAGGGAAAACCGGAAAACCCGTTAAAAGAAAAAAAACAGAAAGAAAACTGGTTCAGGGACACTAGTGTGCCGGCCCGTTTCGCGATAGTGGCTTGAGCGCCTCAGCGAAAGAGCCTCGCTTGGCCCAGCCGCCGGCCCAGCGTATGTAGTCTAGTATAATAAGGTTTTCGCCTGCCTCTCAACTACAGCGACACGGTGGAGTTGTGGCTAGCGATTGCAACGGTGCGACGACAAGTCGTGTGTTCGAAGCCTACCGTCGGGCGATTTTTAGTTTCTATTATTTATTTTTTTAATTCGCCGGAAACTTTCAAACTAGTCTGTGGAAACTTGCGAACGAAAAAAAGAACCTCTCAGCAGCTTTTTCCCTCGAAAAAATGGGCATTTATGTGATTACATATAAAGCTAGAGGGGTTTCTGCAAAAAAAACTACCACATAAGCACCCGACAGGCGGGCCCCGTCAGTCAGATACACTGTGAATACATGTTTATACGTGATTTAGACCTTTTTGTAATGGCTGGCCCCAAACTTGGTACTGACATGTAAAAATTACGAAAAGTGGTACCAATCTGCATGTAATGCCCCAACTGTGGTACTTCTGTGCAATTAACTCTTTTTAATAAGAATATGATGACTCAACATAAAAGTAAATGGATAGGCCCTTCGCAGAGGGAAGCAGGGACTTGTAGAGGTGCTAGAACTCGATTTTAAAATAGAGATTGAATAACATTTTGAGTGGCATACTTTTGCTATCAACACAACAACTATTAGATGGCTGTATCTTCCATACTACATGCATTATAGGCAGTTCCCAAACATAATGGTAAAAGTTTATACTCCCCCAACCACCAACAAGCATCAATCCATGGCTTTCTCGAAACAACGAGTGCCTCCAACTAACAACAGCCCTGGGGGAGTTTTGTTTAATTATTTTGATTTGCTTTGTTCTTTTTGGATCATGGGACTGGGCATCCCGGTTACCGTCCCTTTCTCGTGAATGAGGAGCGGAGTCCACTCCTCTTGAGAATAACCCACCTAGCATGGAAGATATAGGCAGCCCGAGTTGAAACATGAGCTGCTCGAGCATACAAAAAAGAATTTCATTTGAAGGTTTGGAGTTTGGCACGTACAAATTTACTTGGAACGGTAGGTAAATACCGCATATCGGTAGGTATGGTGGACTCATATGGAACAACTTTGGGGTTTAAGGAGTTTGGATGCACAAGCAGTATTCCCGCTTAGTACATGTGAAGGCTAGCAAAAGACTGGGAAGCGACCAACTGAGAGAGCGACAACAGTCATAAACATGCATTAAAATTAATTCACACCGAGTACAAGCATGAGTAGGATATAATCCACCATGAACATAAATGTCATGAAGGCTATGTTGATTTGTTTCAACAAATGTGTGAACATGTGCCAAGTCGAGTCACTCAATTCATTCAAAGGAGGATACCATCCCATCATACCACATCACAATCATTCTAATAGCATGTTGACACGCAAGGTAAACCATTATAACTCATAGCTAATCAAGCATGGCACAAGCAACTATAATCTCTAGATGTCATTGCAAATATGTTTACTTCATAATAAGATGAATCAGAAATGATGAACTCATCATATTTACAAAAACAAGAGAGGTCGAGTTCATACCAGCTTTTCTCATAACAATAAGTCCATCATATATCGTCATTATTGCCTTTCACTTGCACGACCGGACGATGTGTATAAAAATAATAGTGCACGTGCATTAGACTAAGCTGGAATCTGCAAGCATTCAACTCAAGAAAGAAGACAAGGTAATATGGGCTCTAAGTTAAATAAACAATCATGCATGTGAGAGCCACTAAACATTTTCAATATGGTCTTCTACTCTCGACCCCCAAAGAAAAGAAAACGAAAGAAAACTATTTACACGGGAATGCTCCCAACACGTAAGAAGAAGAACGAGAAATCTTTTTGGGGTTTTCATTTTAATTTCTACTACAAGCATGGAAATTAAACTAACTATTTTTTTGGTTTTTCTTAAGGTTTAACAAACACACAAGAAGAAAGCAAGAAAAAGAAAAATTAAACTAGCATGGATAATACAATGAAAGGGTATGAGCACCGATGACTAGAATAGTGTGTGAACATGAATGTAAAGTTGGTGAGAAATACGTATTCCCCCAAGATTAGGCTTTTGGCCTAAGTTGGTCTAGTACCAAGGACCTCCTGGATGATATCCGTAGTTGTAGCTGGGGTCGTATGAAGATGCAGCAGCAATTGCCTCCTGAGCTGCGGCATGTTGGCGAGCCGCCTCCGCTCTCCCCTCGTGTTCAGATGCTTCCTCCTTGGTAACAACTTATCTTCCTTTTGCCTGATAATCAAAAAGAAGAGGAGCAGGAAGAGTAACATGGACGACATTAGGTCTGTCATAGATTAGTCGATATTGGAGGAATTGTTCATTCCTCCTAAGAAAATGATGGTTGACCATAGCGTCATAATCTAAATAAGAAGGAGGTAACATCATATCCCCCTCTCGTGGGGCTATACCAAGATAATTAGCCACACGGGTTGCATAAATTCCTCCAAATAAATCTCCAGCTCTACCATTATTCTGCAACCTACGTGCAACTATTGCCCCCAAGTTATAACCTTTATAACCTAACACAGCACTCTTGAGGACACAAAGATCGGGGACACACATATGACATGCTTCGTCTTTACCGTTAATGCATCTACCAATGAAGAGAGCAAAATAATGTATAGCAGGAAAATGAATGCTCCCTATGGTAGCTTGTGCAATATCCCTGATTCTCCCACAGTAATACTATCGCGGAAATATCTAAATTCGGATTTGTGAGGATCATTAATATTACCCCATTGCGGAAGTTTGCAAGCAGTTGTAAAATCCTCTAAGTCCATGGTATAAGATGTATCATAAATATCAAATAGGACACTAGGAGAATTACGCGTACAGTTATATTTAAACCTCCGCACAAAGGAATCAGTCAATTGATAGTACTGAGGACACTTATCTTGTAAGAAGTCTTCCAGCTCAGCATTACGCACATACGCGTCAAATTCCTCCTTAAATCCTGCTTCGACCATAAAATCGTCGGATGGCCACTCACAAGCTCGAACATCCGCGTCCCTCGGTAATTCAACATCTTGCTCACATATAGCAATCCTGGGTCCTTTCTTTACCAAGG
Source organism: Triticum aestivum (assembly GCF_018294505.1). NCBI lineage: Eukaryota > Viridiplantae > Streptophyta > Magnoliopsida > Poales > Poaceae > Triticum > Triticum aestivum. Next base: position 155,041,191 of record NC_057804.1, read on the forward strand.
AACCACCTTGGTACATTATCCTAGACATAATTCTTTTTCTAAAAAAATTCTGAAATTTTAGTAACTTCAAAATAAAAGTGAGTAAAACTAAATAAGATTGGTAGCAACTACACCTACAAGTGCCTAGAGCCTATATCAAGCATTAGAATTAGTTGGGACCTCGTAAATTTGACATGCAAGCTCAAGAACATGGGCACCTATGCAGCAAAAAATTGCAATGAATAAAGCACTAGAATAAAAACTAATTGGACCAATGGAGGAGTCACATACCAAGCAACAATCTCCCAAAGCAGTTTTGTGAATGGAGCTTTGAGCAAGGAGATCGAAAATCACAGCAAAATGAGCTAGAACTCGTGCTTGAGCTGGATGGGGATTTTTTTGGGAAGAAGATGGAGTGTGTGAGTGCTGGCATAAGTGGAAAGGGGCCACCAGGGGCTCACGAGACAGGGGGCGCGCCCAGGGTAGGTGGGCGCGCCTTCCACTCTCGTGGCCTGGTGCTTGCCCCTCCTGCAGTGATTTCAGTGCCTAAAATCCTCAAATATTCCATAAAAAATCATGCTAAATTTGGAGGGCATTTGGAGCAATTTTATTTTCGGGCTATTTTTTATTGCACAGATAATTCAGAAAACAGACAGATAATACTATTTTTGCTTTATTTATTCTATATAACAGGAAATAAAAAGAGGGTACAGAAGGTTGTGCCTTCTAGTTTCGTCCATCTCGTGATCATCAAAATGAATCCACTAACAAGGTTGATCAAGTCTTGTTAACAAACTCATTCCGAATAACACGGAACCGGAGAAATTTCGAATAACACTAAGTTACCTCAACGGGGATATGAACATCCACCACAATAAGAATATCATACTTTTTCTTGACAGTAGGGAGAGGAAATTCAAAACCTCCAATAATGATAGTTGGAACTTTTCCAATAGAATTGATGCTATGAACCTGAGATTGTTTCCTCGGAAAGTGTACCGTATGCTCATTACCATTGACATGAAAAGTGACATTGCCTTTGTTGCAATCAATAACAGCCCCTGCAGTATTCAAAAAGGGTCTGTTAAGGATAATCGACATACTATCATCCTCGGGAATATCAAGAATAACAAAGTCCGTTAAGATAGTGACATTTGCAACCACAACAGGCACATCCTCACAAATACCGACAGGTATAGCAGTTGATTTATCAGCCATTTGCAAAGATATTTCAGTAGGTGTCAACTTATTCAATTCAAGTCTATGATATAAAGAGAGAGGCATAACACTAACACTGGCTCCAAGATCACATAAAGCAGTTCTAACATAATTTCATTTAATGGAGCATGGTATAGTTGGTACCCCCGGATCTCCAAGTTTCTTTGGTATTCCACCCTTAAAAGTGTAATTAGCAAGCATGGTGGAAATTTCAGCTTCCGGTGTCTTCCTTTTATTTGTAATGATATCCTTCATATACTTAGCATAAGGATTTACTTTAAGCATATCAGTTAAGCGCATACGTAAGAAGACAGGTCTAATCATTTTAGCAAAGCGCTCAAAATCCTCATCATCCTTTGTCTTGGATGGTTTAGGAGGAAAGGGCATGGGTTTCTGAACCCATGGTTGTCTTTCTCTACCGTGCTTCCTAGCAACAAAATCTCTCTTATCATAACATTGATTCTTTGATTGTGGGTTATCAAGATCAACAGCAGGTTCAATCTCTACTTCATTGTTTTTGCTAGGTTGAGCATCAACATCAACATCATCATTAACATTATCACTAGGTTCATGTTCATCACCTGATTGTGTTTCAGCATCATAAATAGAAATATCATTGGGATTCTCAGGTGTCTCTACAACAGGTTCACTAGAGGCATGCAAAGTCCTATCATTTTTCTTTTTCTTCTTTTTTGACAAGAACTAGGTGCCTCTAAATTATTTCTCTGAGAATCTTGCTCGATTCTCTTAGGGTGGCCTTCAGGATACAAAGGTTCCTGAGTCATTCTACCAGTTCTAGTAGCCACTCTAACAGCAAAGTCATTTTTATTATTTAATTCATCTACCAAATCATTTGGAGCTTTAAGTACTTGCTCAGCTTGAGTAGCAACCATAGAAGCATATTTGCTAATGAGTTTGAGTTCACCTTTAACTCTAGCCATATTATCGCTCACGCGTCCTATCTCGAAAGCATTATTCTTTAACTCTCTACCAACATAAGCATTAAAACTTTCTTGTCTAGCCATAAAGTCATCAAATTCATCTAAACATGGGCTATGAAATTTAGTAGAGGGGATTTCAACTTTATCATATCTATAGAGAGAATTTAACTTTACTACCTGTGTCGGGTTATCAAGACAATGTGGTTCTTCAATAGGCGGTATATTAAGACCATGTATTTCTTCAATAGGTGGTAAATTCTTAACATCTTCACCTTTAATACCTTTTTCTTTCATTGATTTCTTTGCCTCTTGCATATCTTCAGGATTGAGAAATAAAACACCTCTCTTCTTCGGAGTGGGTTTACGAATAGGCTCAAGAGTCAGCTTAATTGGTTCAGGAATTGCCTCAGGAATTGGCTCAGGAAGAGTCCAATAATTTTCATTAGTCAACATATTATTCAATAGTAATTCAGCTTCGTCGACTGTTCTTTCCCTGAAAACACAACCAGCACAACTATCCAAGTAGTCCTTGGAAGCATTGGTTAGTCCATTGTAAAAGATAACAATTATTTCATTTTTCTTAAGAGGATGATTAGGCAAAGCATTAAGTAATCGGAGAAGCCTCCCCCAAGCTTTTGGGAGACTCTCTTCTTTGATTTGCACAAAATTATATATTTCTCGCAAGGCAGCTTGTTTCTTATGAGCAGGGAAATATTTAGCAAAGAAGTAATAAATCATATCCTGGGGACTATGCACACAACTAGGAGCAAGAGAATTATACCAAGTCTTAGCATCACCCTTTAATGAGAACGGAAATATCTTAAGGATATAATAATAGCGAGATTTATCATCATGAGTAAACAGAGTGGCTATATCATTCAACTTGGTAAGATGTGGCACAACAGTTTCAGATTCAAGGCCATAAAAAGGATTGGATTCAACTAAAGTAATAATTTCAGGATCAACAGAGATTTCATAATCCTTAACAGTAACACAGATAGGTGAAGTAGAAAAATCAGGGTCGGGTTTGATTCTAGCATTAAGAGACTGTTGCTTCCATTTAGCTAATAATTTCTTAAGATCATACCTATCTTTACAAGAAAAGATAGCTCTAGCAGCTTCCTCTTCCATAACATAACCCTCAGGAACATAGGCAATTCATAATCATTAGGAGATCCTTCATCATCACTATCATCAATAATAGCATCTTCAATAATTTCATTCTCTCTAACCCTAGCAAGTTGTTCATCAAGAAATTCACCTAATGGCAAAGTAGTATCACGCACAGAAGTAGTTTCATCATAAGTATCATGCATAGCAGAAGTGGCATCATCAATAACTTGCGACATATCAGAATTCATAGCAGTAGCACGTTTAGGTGTCACAAGTTTACTAATAACGGAAGGAGAATCTAGTGCAGAGCTAGATGGCAGTTCATTACCTCCCCTCGTAGTTGAGGGCAAAATCTTGGTTCTGTCTTCTTTCAAGTTCTTCATAGTGATCAACAGATATAAATCCCAAGTGACTCAGAGAATAGAGCTATGCTCCCCGGCAACGGTGCCGGAAATTAGTCTTGATAACCCACAAGTGTAGGGGATCGCAACAACTTTCGAGGGTAAAGTATTCAACCCAAATTTATTGATTCGACACAAGGGGAGCCAAAGAATATTCTTGAGTATTAGCAGTTGAGTTGTCAAATCAACCACACCTGGATAACTTAGTATCTGCAGCAAAGTATTTAGTAGCAAAGTAATATGATAATAAAGGTAACGGTAGCAAACGTAATATTTTTGGGTTTTGTAGTGATTGTAATAGTAGCAACGGAAAAATAAATAAGAGAAAGACAAGATGCGAAAAGCTCATAGGCTATGGATCAGTGACGGATAATTATGTCGGATGCGATTCCTCATGTAATAGCTATAACATAGGGTGACACAGAACTAACTCCAGTTCATCAATGTAATGTAGGCATGTATTCCATAAATAGTCATATGTGCTTATGGAAAAGAACTTGCATGACATCTTTTGTCCTACCCTCCCATGGCAGCGGGGTCCTAGCGGAAACTAAGGGATATTAAGGCCTCCTTTTAATAGAGAACCGGAACAAAGTATTAGCGCATAGTGAATACATGAACTCCTCAAACTACGGTCATCACCGAAAAGTATCCCGATTATTCTCACTTCGGGTTGTCGGATCATAACACATAATAGGTAACTATAGACTTACAAGATAGGATCAAGAACACACATATATTCATGAAAACATAATAGGTTCAGATCTGAAATCATGGCACTCGGGCCCTAGTGACAAGCATTAAGCATAGCAAAGTCATAGCAACATCAGTCTCAGAACATAGTGGATAATAGGGATCAAACCCTAACAAAACTAACTTGATTACATGGTAAATCTCATCCAACCCATCACCGTCCAGCAAGCCTATGATGGAATTGCTCACGCACGGCGGTGAGCATCATGAAATTGGTGATGGAGGATGGTTGATGATGACGAATCCCCCTCTCCGGAGCCCCGAACGGACTCCAGATCAGCCCTCCTAAGAGAGATTATGGCTTGGTGGCGGCTCCGTATCGTAAAACGCGATGAAACTTTCTCTTTGATTTTTTTCTTTGTGAGACAGAATATATGGAGTTGGAGTTGAGGTCGGCGGAGCCTCAGGGGGCCCACGAGACAGAGGGGCGCGCCCAGGGGGGTGGGTGCAGCCCCCTCCCTCGTGGACAGGGTGTGGGACCCCTGGTCTTGATTCTTTCGCCAGTATTTTCATATTTTCCAAAAGGTGCCTCCGTGGATTTTCAGGACATTCCGAGAACTTCTGTTTTTTACACATAAAACAACATCATGGTAGTTCTGCTGAAAACAGCGTCAGTCCGGGTTAATTTCATTCAAATCATGCAAGTTAGAGTCCAAAACAAGGGCAAAAGTGTTTGGAAAAGTAGATATGTTGGAGATGTATCAGGTGCTTCCACTGGTACGTGGGAGGGGGGGCCCCTCCGAGAGGAGCCCCCGGTGCATGTACAGCCCCGCCCCGACACGTGGCTTGCGCAACAGGGCTAGACGAGGTGTATCTGGGCACTCATGAGCTAGTGCGGGACTCAAGAGGCCCTACCTAAAGGCGGGTTGCGCCTGGTCTTGAGCCTTGGGCGGCTGTTTGTTCCTGCGAGATGGTTAGATACAAATGCTCTATGTCCTCAGGTCCTGGCTCTCGAGCGAGCTCAGCCGCCGCTGCTATGCCAGGTCGCGATGCCGTGGACAAACACAGGGGGTGAGAGGTGGAGAGCCAGTAAGAGCTCCTGAGTCGTGATGCTCAGGAGCCCCCCTTTTAACGCGCAAGCGATTTGCATGAGGGAGAGGAGGCCCGTGGTAGGCGGCAGATGATAATTGTGGGCAGGTTAAGCATGAAAGGCAAATCAGCTTAGATAAATGCAGGAGGGATACATGCCACTTGGTCAGGCCTGAGTGGCTTGGGGATGATGCAGCCTAAGGGGCTCCCCCAGCAAGGTAAACTAAAGATATAAGGAAAAGGGATACATGCCGCAGGAACAGACCCATGCGGCCTGCGAATGATGCAGCCCTGAGGGTGCTCCCAGCTGAAATGAACTCGAAAGATGTCACCTGGTACCATTGTAGAGGGGGTCTTGGAGTAGCTGAAGGTGCGCGGTGAAGAGGCCGATCCTCACGAGCCGCCGGAGCCCTGAGCCTCGGGAGGCTCTGGGGGTCCGGGGGGTTCCTCGAGGACCATCTCCATCTCTGCTAGAACCACATGATGCCAGGCCTCCCGAGCCGCCAGAATGATCCATGGATGGTGCTGGTGAGTGGCAGCCATGTTCGGCAGGCCGAAAGGCATGCGAACATAGCTGTGCGGCGGACCCTCGCAACGTCCCACGTGCGAAGGCCAGAGGCGCTCCTGAGACGCGACTCGGTTGAGCCCTAGGATATCGATGCAGACGCGAAACCCACCATCCTTGCCTGGATGGGGAGCTACGCCAGGCAAACGGCGATCGCCGCGCATGGCTCTTGCTTCCTGAAGCTCCTGTGTGGTCTTGGTGATGAACTCCTGAGGGTTGGGCTTTCCATGCCCCATGCCTTCCTGAGGGAAAAGTGCTGTGAAGCACGCCTCCAATTGGTGCCCGAGCGCCTCCCTCGTGATCTTGGCAAAGTCTGAGGCCCTCCAGAAGAGAGCCCCCGAGCCCTGCCCGAGGAGGGCACCGGGGCGTGCCTTCCTATGCGATGGAAGGAGGCGCCCCTTGCACAGGCGCAGATCCTGACGCGACTCCTCCTGAGATGCCAACCTCTTGAGGCCTTGAGCTGGGTGATGCCTTCTTCTTCTTGGGAACTGCCTCAGGAGGGTTCTCGCCCTTGCTGTCCAGGTCCTCGATTAATGTAGCTTGAAAGGCGTGCTCGAGGGAGCACACCGCATCTTTCTCTTCGCAGGGGACTGTGATGATTCCGCCGCTTCTTGGCATCTTGAGGACATTGTATCCATGGTGGGTCACCGCCATGAACTTGGCTAGGGCCGGATACCCGAGGATGGCATTGTATGGCAGGCGGATGTGGGTGACGTCAAAGTCGATGAGCTCGGTGTGGTAGTTTTTGCACTGCCCGAAAGTGACAAGGAGGCAAACCTGCCCTATCGGGGTGGTGGAGCCGTCAGTAATTCCTGAGAAAGGCTTGGTAGGCTGAAGTTGATCATATGGCACTTGGAGGTTGTTGAACATCTCGACGGACAGAATATTGAGCCTTGCGCCGCCATCAATGAGAGTCCTGGTAACTTGCACATTGCTGATGACTAGGGAACAAAGCATCGGGAGGATGCCAGCGGTAGCCGCACACTTGAGTTGATCTGCTGAGCTGAAAGTGATGGCGCACTTGGACCACCTGAGCGGGCGCGCGGCCTCGAGCTTGGGGAGGACGACATTCACCTCGTGAGCAAACTGCTTGAAGATGCGCTGAGAGGCTGGGGCCTGGGCTCCGCCCAAGATGCAAGCGATAGCACGTGGCTCTTGGAAGCCCCCAGCCCCCTCGTCCTGGTGGTGGTCATCGTTCCTTCTTGGCGGTGGCGGCAGAGGAGGAAGGCCTGCGTTGCCCTGCAGGCGGTCCTCGCGAGGCTGATCCCTCCAGGATCCCTTGCGAGGGTGGTCCTGCCAGCGATCCTCGCGAGGTTGGTCACACCACTCCTGGCGAAGGCCTTAGTCGTCCCATCGTCCTCTGCCTCTTCCTCCTCCTCGGCCGTAGCCCCAGTCATTACGCTTGGGGTGTCGACCGATGCGTCCTTGTCGAACGGCTCTGAGCTCCTGCATTCGTTGGTGTTGTGGGTGTAGAGGTTGTGGTAGGCGCAAAATCTGCTACCGTTGGACGACTCCGGCTGGTCCTTGCTGCGCTCCGTGTTTGGTTCGGCTGCGATCACGGCTGCTCCTTTGCGCTTCACGTCCTTGGCCTTGGCCTTCTTCTCTTCTGGGTCGGTAGCTGGAAGCTCGAGGAGGGAGAGGCGTCCTTCCTCAGCTCTTGCGCACTTGGTCGCCAGGTTGAACAGCTCCTTGTGGATGGCGAGCTCCTCCTTCATCTTGACATCGCGGACGCCATCAGAAAACGCTGAGACGACGACCTCATCCGTCACATTGGGGATCTTTAGGCGGGCACTATTGAAGTGCTGGATGTATTTCTGCAGGGTCTCTCCAGGCTGCTGCTTGATGCGGTGCAGGTCACCCGTGTCCGGGGGGCGGTCGCGAGTGCCCTGGAAGTTGGCGATGAAACGGCTGCGCATCTCGTCCCAAGAGGAGATCGAACCAGGAGGCAGGTTCAGGAGCCAGGTGCGGGCATCATCCTTGAGGGCCATGGGAAACCAGTTTGTCATGACCTTTTCGTCTCCGTTGGCCGCCTCGATGCCCAGCTCGTAGAGCTGCAGGAACTCCGCGGGGTCGGTGGTACCGTCGTAGCGGAGAGGCAGGTCCGACTCGAACTTGCCGGGCCAGGTGACGCTACGCAGCTCGGCGGTGAAGGCGTGGCAACCTGCGGTGGCCACTGGAGCCATTTGCAGACGCGGGGCTTGCTCTTGCTAGTTCCCGCGCGCCGCCACTAGGGGCAGTGCAAGGTCTTGGCATGCTAGTGTAGGGATGCAGTCTCGCCGTGCTGGTGCAGGGAGCACATGAGTGCCTTCTTGAGGCCGAGGAATTTCTTGGCAGCTTCTTTCTTGCCGCGTGGGCGCTGGGCGCGGTGGGTCACGTCCAGGGGCCACGTGCCTTGGAGCTAGGGCGCCTTCTTGGGGAAGAGGTGGCGGAGGCGGTCCCTGAGCCGCGTCACCCATGCATGATGGATGGCGAGGCAGTGAGAGGGACGGTGCAGGAGAGCCCCCCGCGGCGCTGACGAGCTTGGTGATGCGAGCGAGCCACTCCTCGTAGAGGTCGTCGACGGGGCGGTAGTGCAGGAGCTCGCATGCCAGGAGCAATGCGGCCTGCGTGTCCGTGGGAGCGCGACGAGCGTGATACGACGAACCAGTTGGGGCCAGCGATGGAGTGGCGGTGCGGCCTTCCCGCCGCACCGAGGGGCGCAGCGAAGATGCTTGCTGCTCATTCCTGCTTGTTCCCCGCCGGGCCGGTGGCGGCGTTGGTGGCAGGCGACGGAGAACGACAAGGAGGCCCGCCGACGGGTGCTGTCTGGGCGACGCGGGTGGTGAGCGCAGCCCCGCGCTCAGCGTGAGCTCGGCGAGCATCTGCCATGGATGCGACGAAGCGATGGGACGCAGATCAGCGGAGAAAAGATTTCGGTGCACACCTACCTGGCGCGCCAAATGTCGGATATCGGGTTCCGGCAAAACCCTTAAGGTTTGAACTCTGGGGTGCGCACGAAGATCTTCTCCCTACCGAAACACTCCCAGAACCTCGCCGCGATTCTAAGCTAGCACGATGAACAACACAAGAGACACGAGGTTTATACTGGTTCGGGCCACCGTTGTGGTGTAATACCCTAATCCAGTGTGTGCTGTGGTGGATTGCCTCTTGGCTGATGATCAACAGTATAGAGGAAGAATAGCCTCGCGAGAGGTGTTTTTGTGGTGATGCGTGGATGTTCTCCTTAGCCAGGATTCGATCCCTTGTACTGTGGTAGCTATCTCTATTTATAGAGGCCCTGGTCCTCTTCCCAAATATTGAGCAGGAAGGGATCCAACAACGGCCATTTCGAAAGGGGACAACTAGTACAAGCTATCCTGACTAAAGGTGGTCTTCGGCTGCCAAAAGCATTGGCGATGACGCCGTCTTGGGCTCCACGGTGACCTCCGTCCTGCCGTCCTGCTGGTCTTGGTCTCATTGCACAGATATGGAAACCTTTGCTTGATGCCTCGGTACTCTGCGCCTGCGCTTGCCCCCTTTGCACCAAAGAGGAAACGAGGATACTCCGCAGGCTGGCGCCCGCCTGGCGCCCACCTGGTCTTGATCATCATGGCTTGCGTCATGAGCACCTCGCGAGGTACCCCTTGCCTTGATCTCTCCGCCTCCTCGCGAGCCTCCCTGGTGAGGCCGCCCCTGAGGAGGCCTTGTGTCGTCCGCCCCGCAAGGCTTGGCCCCTCGCGAGGGTCTTGAGCTTGGGTTGATGAAGACAGGCCATACTGGGCCACTGCTGAGCCACGCTGTAGGCCGCAGGCAGGCAAGTCTGGGGACCCCTGTTCCCAGGACGCCAACACCAGGCCCCGTCGCCCTCCTCCTCTCTTTTCCTGTCTCTCTTTTGTCTCCTTTTACCACAATCTCTCTCTCTCATCTTCACAGGAGGATAGCCGTGGGACACCATGGTCCTCCAGCTGCCCAAGGTCCCCCATTAGTCGTTGGCCTCCTTTTGGCGCGCCGTTGCCAGATCCACGTCCTCGCCATGCCCTTGGTCCCCCCGTCGTTCATCACCCGCCGGAGGGCGCCGCCGTCCCAGGTTCCAGCACAACCACTGCCCGCCTTGTCTCTATGCGAGGGAGACGAACCCCTAGCTCGTTGACCCCGACCTCAATCCCAAGCCGGCCCAGCACTGTGGCACCTTCTATACGCTGCTTGCTGTGGCAAACTGGCGGTGATTCCTGTCGGCATCCTGGATTCGGTGGTATCCAGCCCTGCCTGCCTGCAGCCCACCGCGTGGCTCCATCAACGGCCCGGTACGTCCCAGCTTCAACGTCAACAACACAAGACCACCGCGTGGCTCCATCAACGGCCAAGCCTCGCAAGGCGGGCGACGCCAAGACCCCGAAGGAATCGGCCTCCTCAGGCTGCCTCCTGAGGGGCGGAGAGTTCTATGAAGGTTACCTCATGAGGCTCAGCTGGCGTGAGCCATGAGGACAAAGGCCAGGCGGGCGCCAGGTGGGCGCCAGGCGGGCGCATAGCGCAGGTTTCCTCTTCGGTGCAAGGGAGGCAAGCCACAGGCACGGAGTCCTAGGGAATCAGCCAAAGGTTTCCATTCTGGGGCAACGACACCAAGACCGCCAGGACGGCAGGGCGGAGGTCATCGGCGAGCCCACCGCAGTGTCATGACTAGAGGCTTTTTGCAGGCGAAGACTACTTTTGTCAGGATAGATTGTACTACTTGTCCCCTTTCAAATCCGGCCATTGTGGGATCCCTTCCCGATCATATTTGGGAAGAGGACCAACGCCACTATAAATAGGACTAGCCACCACCATAGAAGGGGATGGGGATAACAACAAGTAGAGCTAGCATACACCACACTAGCTCAAGAACACCTCACCTCGTGAGGCTTGTTCATCCATTGTACTAGCTCATCCATAGCCCTTCAAGGCAATCCACCAAAACGGTGGAGTAGGGTATTACACCACATCGGTGGCCCGAACCAGGATAAAACCGTTGTGTCTCTTGTCCCTTTGAGCTCGACGCGCTAGCCTTAGGAGGATCGTGAGTAGGCAGGCTGGGTAGGTTGAGATCTCCGCACGCACCCCAAAGTTCAAACCTTTCAAAGGTTTGCGGATCCCATAATTCTACATTTGGCGCGCCAGGTAGGGGTGTGTTGGATCCTCTCTTACATCGATCGCTCCACCACCACTCCGACACCTGCATGGCCGACGCGCGCAGGGCTCGCGCCGAGTGTCGGGCTATAGTCGCCGCCCATGTCGGTCAGATGGCTCCGGAGGGAGACGGCTGTGCCCGTCGCGCTCCTTCTCCGGTGGCCAATGCCGCCACGGGCCCCGCCGGCCATGAGCAATCAAGCTTCGTCACTGCACCCGTCGGTGCACCATGACAGCCGCACCGCTACCCCGTCACTGATGCCAGAAGCTTTTTCATCCCACGCGCGTCGCAGCCAGGCGGATGTGCAGGCCGCTCTGCTCATGGCATGGGAGCTCCTTCGCTACCACCCGGTCGGTGACCTCTACGAGGAGTGGCTCAAGCGGATCACTGAGCTTGTCATTGTTGCGCACGGGGACTCTGCCAAGCCGTCTCACTCGCTGCCTCAGTAGCCACCTACAGTGAGCGATGTGGCGCACGGGGCTCCTCCACCACCTACGTCCTCGGCCGCCATCATCGAGCCAAGGAGTATGCCTCTGAGGCGCGACCCGCTGCGCCCTGCGCCAGCTCAGGATGACGTGAGCTGCCAGGTGGTGCAGGGGCCGCAGGGGGAAGCGCGTGTGTTTCCAGCGCCCCAGCATCAGGCATGTGTACTACCGCAGGAGGTGGCGGTGCGCATGTACGAGGATCAGTTTCCACCACCTCGAAGACCTCTGGTGGCCACGGCAGGATGCCGTGTGTTCACCCTGGAGATCCAAAACGTCAACTAGCCAAGCAAGTTCAAGCCTGACCTGCCTCCACACTACAACGACACTGCCGACCCTGCTGAGTTCCTGCAGCTCTACGAGTTGAGCATCGAGGCGGCTAGTGGCAATGAGAAGATCATGGAAAACTGGTTCCCGATGGCCCTCAAGGATGGCGCGCATTCTTGGCTCCTGAACCTGACGGAGGGATCAGTTTCTTCCTGGGAGGAGATGCACAGCCGCTTCATCGCCAACTTCTAGGGCACTCATGTGACAGCCTGGTTTTTGCCCTCTCTACTTTGCCTGGTTTTCAGTTGGTTTGAATTTGAGTTTGGAGTTTTTGAATCTTTCATTTGGACTTAACCACTTGGGTACCCCTTGACTTTCACCCATGTGCTTCAACTCCTTCTCAAACCATCACTCCAGCTCTAGTTCATCTCAAAATATCACTTGGAATATTTTTCTTAAATGAAAAATATTCATTTTGCCCTCCTAAACCCTAGCTAGCCCTTTGTGCTCCAAAGAAACACTAGTTTTTCTTGCCCATAAAATCCTGAGAAAAATCCCAATTATTCTTTGAACCCTAGGGCCCTTTCTGAGCAAAAATATTTCATCACTTTTTGGAATATTTTGGCTACCAAAAATATTTTCATTTCTAGACAGAAATGGTAGTTTCTATAGCAACTACCATTTTACTAGCTCCATTGTAGCTGGTTTTTGTTGTGCATCTTCACCTCAATAAGTGTTGGCTAGCCTCCAAAGCCCAGCCCTAAACTCCCAGTGGTTTGACCATAGTAAACCTCCAAAGTTATTGTCCAGAAACTTACCTGGAGTGTAAACTCATTTCTACTGCACCTGGAACCAAACCCAATCGTGGTAACACTCAAAACTACCAAGGACTACATGCCAGACATGAAGTTTGTGCTTAGGTTGGCCTAATGTCATAGTTCACGCGGTGACCGCGTTCGTCCAGGCGTGCTGGCATGCAAAACACGCGCTCTGAGTGCCGCCGAGCGCTCTGTTGCGCGCGTGCTCGCTACCCAGCCTGCCCGAGCGGGCCAAACCGCGCCACCATCTCCGTCTCCACCAACTTAACTCCGCCCTGGCACTCGCCAACGATGTAGCTCGCCGCAGCGGGCACGGGCATGGTCTGACCAATGCCATAGTGTGCGGCGCACTGTGCTCGTCGTCTTCCTCTCTCCCCTGTGCTCCTCCGCGCTCGCCAACAGTTCCCGCATGAACTCTGTCCTCTTCCCCCTCTCTCACCGGCGCCGTTCGTCACCGGGCGCCGTGGACAGGTGTCCTCCGGCGGAGCGCAAACCCCCCTCGCCACTCGCCTATAAATACGGCCACCACCAGCCTCCTCGAGAACCCACATCCACTCTCACACACCACACAAGCTAGTAGAAAGCCGCAGCCTGGCCGGGAAGGCCGCCGGCTGCTGTTCCCGAGCTCGAGCTCGCCGGCCATCCCCTCGGGTCGTCCCCACAGCTCCAGCCCCTCCCAGGCCAGGGCAGCCCTGCCAGGTGCTCCGCCACTCACCGGTGTAGCCGTTCTGCCCTGTTGGAGCCCCTCGAGCCGCCCCTAGCCGCTGTCGTCTTCGTCTCCGGCGACCATTGCTCTCTGCCTCCGCTGGAGAGGCTGTTTCCGGCGCTGTCCAACCACCCCTAGCCACGTTACGGGTATGGGCAGGTGCACCATATTCTTCTCTTTCGATCCCCCCTCTCGTTTTGGCCCAAGAGCCCTCACCGCCGGCGTGCCCTCCGGTGAAGCTCCGCCGCTCCCTGTTTCCCTCTCCCCCTCCTCCTCACCTGACTAGCAGGGCCCGCTAGTTAGCCACTCTGTACGCGCGCGAAGCGTTATGAGTGGTGGAGCCCTAGGCTTTTACGCCTTCGACGTCACCCCCCAGTCTGTTTTATTTTAATTCAAATTCCATTTAAATCTAGATAACTTCAAACAGACACAACTTTTTATCTATAAGTCCAAATGCATTGATTCTTTTTGCATTGTGTTCTTTGTCCAAAACTCTAGCAGCTCACCAAAGATGGGATTTTCCCCTATTGTCTGGATTTTCTGGTGAATTTCATAAGGTTTGTTGATGTTTTCTTTTTGTGTTTTTATTTATTTTCAGAAGAGCAGGCTTGTCTTGAGGATCACCAGGAGGCTTGTGAACCTCATCTACACTAAGGCAAGCCATAGTAACATTTTCATAGTGCCACTTCAATATTTTTGATTTTCCTACTTGAACTAATGATTATTCACGCATTTAAATTATTAATATGTTAATTATATTCTATTAGATGTTTGTTATAGTAAATATGCTTGATTTATAGAAAGTTTGAAGTGAACATAGTTGATAAGCTAACAAGGATTTAGTTATGAGTAATGAGAAGATATTATGGTGATGGAGATAAATAATTAGTGAGATTATTTTTGCATGATGATAAATGATAAATTTGCTAGAAAAGATTCTAGTTGAAGTGAGGTTTGATCTTAACCAGAGGATTATCATGAGTTGTTGATTGCTCAGCGAGAGCGTAGTTGACTCAGTTATTTTCGTTGATATGTGATGCATATGTGTGGTGATGCATGTCATGGCATTATGATGCCGGTTACTTTCACTTTAACAGAGACACTCTCTTGAAACAACATTCGTTAAAAAAATGTAATTTACTTTTAACAGTGGCATTGCTTCAATTTTCCGGCGGCATTCTTAGATTAACAACAGCAAAATAGTTGTATGGGACATGCTAGCACCATGTGCATCCACACGTATAAATGGGTGATGCAGAGTATGTAGCCAAGCAGCACATCTGTGTTGGTCCCATATTTGTTCTCTTTGAACTTTTTTCCTATGTGATGGCAGCAAATCTAGTCCTGCAAAAACTACCCGACCCCCCCCCCCCAGTTTCTTTCCCTTTTCAACAAAGAGATCAGTTCCTTACAGATGTGTGTACTAGGTTACCCCCTTTTTCCCTTTTCGACCAACAAAGCGGCTGGATAGCCAGTCTATACTACTTTTCCTCCCTCCTTTCCTCATTGAACCACGTCCTAGATTCATGCTCCACCCCACCGCACCTTTCTTTCCTCTTTGAACCAAGACCTAGATTCGACTACAGATCGAAAAAGATCCACATGCAGCTAGAGCAACGACGATTTCAAAGAAACTTATACCTTAGGGTCATCGGGATGTGGCAAGGCGTGCGGCGGAAGGCCGGATCTGCCCACAGTACATACGACAGCGAGGAAGAAAAGGTCAGTGGCCCTCCCGCACAGGTGCTGGGTGAAAGAGAACATCGCGGCCGGCAGTGGATTGCCTCCCTCACCGAAGGCGATAGAGTTAACGCTGCACCTCCTCCCCTTCCTGGTGTGACGAGATATAGACGCCTCCTTCACAAGCTATGAGGGGGAGAGAGACAAGAGGCCAACGCAGTCTTGTTTAGATCTGGTGAAGAGAGGGTGAGAGACTGTGAATATAGCAAACCCTAGCAAATGAACGCTGAGCCTCCAACGTGTAACATATATGTATTGCGGCGAGCGTGTGGAAAGTGCAAACCCTAGCGAACAAGCGCTGAGGCTCCCGCTTATATATATACTATTGTAGTATGGACTGAGATCCGGTGCCTTCACTCCATCTGCTTTTGGCTGTATGACAGGTAAGCCAGCCACATTTTGGGCCCACCTGTCATAAACAAAAAGGCAGGTGCACTAAGTCAATGAAGCTGCGTCCATATAGTACTCTCGTGTGCATACGACTAATATATAGTGGAGTGGTTTTCTTATTCTCTCCATAACAATCGTTTTAAATTGTGTAAGTATGAAACGAAACTCTTTATTTAATGTATAGAGGGAGTACTACTTCCGATGAACTAACGATCCACGCCCATGCGTCCTAGTCGCACTTCCTGTCCTTCACGTGTGGTACACTACCCTCCCTTAAGTGAACAACCACACATGTGCCAAATTATCGGAAACGTGTAAGAGCGTGTACAAATAAAGAATTTTAATTTCAATTATCGGAAAGGTTTGAGAGTATTACAAAGTTTGACTTCAGTCAAATCTAATATGCGGAGTAAATAAAAATGGAGGGCTACTACGTCCATCCGGGTTTTTAGTCCACACCATTTTTTAAATCGAAGTTAATAGCTGGACAAATAAAATTACAGGGGAGCTCGAGACAAAGTTGTGAGAAGGCTTAGAAATCAATACAAAACTTATGCTCTTAGTACCAACGTCGATCCTTCTTCGAGGAAACATTTGGTTCATAGCCAATTGTGTGATAAAATTGCACCAACGTGAAAGACGACTGCGTCTCCAACGCAACCAAGGTGAACTAACGAAGGATATCATCTTTGTGTGTAAAAAGCAAAGAGCACTAATGGAAGACAACTTCTTTTTCATTGAAAATCGATCAGCTTCACCAGCCGACGCAACCATGAGGTGCGACCATGAGCATCGATAGGTCATCGTGGTGATGCATCATCCATTTGGCATCAAGTTTGGGTGAGGCACCTATGAAATTCGACAAATCCTCACTGTGGTCTGTTTCTTCTCAATAATCAAGCTCGAGGAAGGAAGAACCACGTGGCAGAGGACAGTGAGGCGGAACAACAATGGCCATCCAATTTTGTGCAGTTCCACTAAAATTGAGGAAGACATGCCCGGGTATGGAGACACGCATCGATGTTTCCAAAAATATAAAAAAGGGTTAATGAAAAGTACACCAACAAACAGAAGCATCATAATTATATCTTGATGGGAACTAAACCAGGATACCCGAGAAAAAAAGCATTTCTTCATTTAACCATTGATAGTACTACCACCATATGGACAATGACCGCACAACCACCATGTACTTTTTGTCAAAACAACATGTATACCTCCACCGAGGCATAAATCAGGACAACTTTTCAAGTGGCATTTCCTCTATAATAGTACTAGCAGGAGATGTTGGACCAGCCAACGAACCCTAGCTACTATGCATGGGGAGCTGGGGAGTAGTCGCATAGAAGAAAACCCGCACGCAGTGACCTAGGGAGCTGGACTAGTACAAGAAGTTATACCTCAGGTGGGAGACATGTCGTTTAGGTGGGCGGGCGGGATCTGCCCACACGACGGCAACGAACAAGGGCGCGGAGGATCTTCGTCCGTGCCAGCGCCGGCTCCGAGAGGACGGTGGGTATCGGCTCCCCCCGTCGCCGACGGCGACAACGTCAATGCTGCACCTCCTCACCTCCCGCAATGGACGGGATTCGGCCGGATCTGCGACCACCGGTGAGGAGAGAGATAGACTGGACACTGTCATCTTGTTTTGATATGGAGAGGGTGAGAGAGCGAGACGCAAGAAACTCTATCAAACAAGAGGCTATAATGGAGTAAGAAAATCTCTGCATAGCAGTGGTTTTAAATAGAATACGCGCGTTCCCGCAAAAAAGAAACGAAAACTGGTGGACAATTTTTTAAGGGTCTGTCTAGGACACATCTAGATGTGACATAGTTATGTCACCTCTAAGTTGATGTCCACTCTGTTTGTGGTCTATTTTTTTGTCCTAGTTTTTTTGTTTCTTGTTGCTACATTATATACTTGTGGGAGCTTAGCTGTGATATCCTTAAATAACATCTAGATGTGAATTGGACAAACTGATTTTCTAACGTACCAAGAAATAAAACTCGATCAAAAACATGCCCCCGCTTCCAGGTCGCGAGAGTCGTCGCGCACACACACATAGACATAGACATGCATATCCGTGTTTACGTAAAATTCCATTTCCATCTCCATCTCCAATAATATTTGTCCAACTGGCACATTATTTACGTTGTTAATTATATACGCAGCAATATTAACGTACAACATCTCTTGTTTGCGCACGTCTGGACCGCTGCCACGGCCGGTCCTGACCAACCCGAACCCTCTTCATCACCCGCGTGTGCTTCCCGCCCGAAACGGTCAGTGCTGCATTCATGCCCGGCCAGAGCGGACGCGACCTCTCACTGGCGCCGGCATTGAAGCGGCGCGCCGACCGAGAGAGCGTCGCCCGTGCCGCTTCCGGGTGCACGCGGCTGCTCCGCCTTCAAAGGTCGCAATAGCCGGCTACAACATGCATGTAAAAAGTTTTTGGGAGTCCGTGCTACAGCTAGCTGTCCTCCCCCAACTCGTCAATCTCTTCCAGTAGTGCTAGTAGTACTCCATGGCGCAATCCATCGACAAGCAAGCGGGAAAGTTATCGTATACTCGGTTTGCGGTGAGTGGCATGCCGAGCGACCGTGTGGGGTCGAGCCATGGAGGAGGGTGAGACACGAACACGACAGACGTGATTTAAACGTTGGTTTTGCTCGATGGCGCGATCCAACGAAACAAAATGTTGGTTTCTCTCCGTTTCCATTTTTTCTCCGGAAAAAGAGAAACTTTCCACTCCATTTTCATTCCTATTCCAAGGTTGCCCCATTACAACTTTCCATCAAATACAAAGGAAAACTAACACGCATGCTGATGCATCTCGATGATTCACAGATCATAGCCAATATTTATTTCACAACTAAAGAAAAAAGTTGTGAGAGCGTGTACGAAAGAAAAACTGCTGATGGGGTCACTACGACAAACCGTAAACCCTAAACATGATTTAATTCCCTGGCCAGGTAGAACCTGTCGAAGGAAAGACGGCTGGCACCCTCGGGTCATACGATGCTTTTGTGCAGTTCCACTAAAATCGACCTGAGCATCCCTGATGGTAAAGATATTGAAGAAGTGTGATTAGAATAATAGTACTGGCACTAGTTCATGAGACATAAACTCATCACAAGTAGACGCCGGTAGAAGTAGAGAAAGAACGACATGGAGATGGAGCTATAGCAATGGAGCAAGCCGGCTCCAAAAGGAAGATCGACTACCTGGGACGTCGGGCTATAGCTAGAAGGGCGGTTGGGACGCGGCATCAGCCCAAACTGCGGTGACCCCCGATTGGGATGCACCGACTGTGGGTTTTCTCCCTCGCCGATGTTGACCGCGTCTATGCAGAACATTGTTCCCTTCCCCCAGCTGCGGGATCAGGCCCGTCGTTCTATGCTTGTCAAGAGAGCAACCTTAGCAAGCAAGCTTGTAGCTTAGGCTCCTGCTAGTGTATATATAGTGGTTTTCTTTTTCTCTCCATATCAACCATTTTATATTGCGTACGTGTCATTCAAGAGTGAAATGATGGTTGCTTCTTCCGACTAACTTACTGTGTGATTTGACTGCTCCTTAGTGGCCCCTACACGTACTCCCCCTACGTGTATGCAACAGTCACACATTCACATGGACGCAAAAACACGCGCGACACCCTAATGCATGCATGTCCGAGCACACGACGAAACACACACGGTCACGCTAAGTGCTCAACCTACACGTGCATGCACACACATACTCAGTCAGGGTGATCTAGTGACCGTATAAACACCAGAAAATATATATATTGAGCGCAATGAGCGTATTATGAAGTCCACTGACTGTATTTTTACAAATATACAGTGACAGACAGTGTATTTATCTCGTTTGATATTAATCCATATTAACCGGAGAGGAGGCAATATGGACTAGCATTACTCGCGCGCGGTGGCTCACAGGACAAGGAGAAACTTTTGACTAATGCAAGCTCTCCCTCGCTCAGGCGGTGGACGTGCAACAGGTAGTTCGGTGTCAGATTGCCAGAAGCATACACTATACTACTAGTGCTACTATTATTCGACTTTCCGAATAGGCGAACAGCCAAGTGCAAAGTTTACTAATATAGTCTATAAAGGTACGTACTATACTAGTACTAGGAACCAGATGGAGGAGCGTCTGCATTCTTATTATAATTTTAAAATGTGATAAAGCAATCTTCAACACATTTGGTTCTCTTCGAGGGTTCTCGCATGTGATAATGTAAGTTGATTGCATGGAACACTCGCCACAATTCTCGCTTAATTCTGGCTCATATCCTGTTACAAATAGTAGCGCTCGGTAATATTTCCTCTTTTTTTGTTATTCAGCATGTAAACAGGTCAGCAAACCTTGCGGCGCACCTTCGTGCGAACAGTGCTTGCTACACTTTGAATGTGGCCGAGAGCTGGCTTGATAAAACACCTCGCTTCCTACTTCTTTTTTTGTGGGGTACCTCGCTTCCTAGTGACCAGTGTCTTGGCTGATCGTCCTAAGAATGCTTATATATGAATAAAGCTCTCTCATTTACCCGCAAAAAAGATTGAGCCATATTAACCGAAAAGGAGGGAGTATGGACTAGCACTATTTTTTGGTGTGTCCCGTCAACTCGCAGAACAAGGAGAAGCTTGCAGGACAAGGTGAAGCTCACTTACGCCTTTTGACTAATGCAACCTACCCTCGGTGGACATGCATTAGTCCATTCGGTGTCAGATTGTCAGAGGCATACACTGTAGTACCCAACATGCGGAGTACCATCATTGTTCGACTTCACGAAGAGGCGAAGAGCCAAGCGCAGTAGTACGAGTAGTACTACTACTAGAACCACATGGTGGAGCGTTTGTACTCTTATTTCTTTTTATCTCTGATAAAGTACATGTTTATTCCGGAGAAGGGCGGAAAATGGCATCCCAACATGTAATGAATGATATTGATCAACCAACCATGCTCGAATATATCTTGGCCTCCATGCAAACCCGTCTGTGTGTTCTCGCTCCTCGTCTCTCTCAAGGAACGGCGGGTTGGCTCTTTGCCGTCAATTGAGATCGGTTTGCTCACACTCCCGTCCCACATGTCAGTGATATGCCAAGAGGAGGTGCGTTGACCGACTGGCCATACGCGTACTTGGTTTTGAACCTTCATACTCCTCCTCCCTCCGTCACAGTTTACAGGGCGCGCTTCATTATGATGCATTTTTCTCAATGCATTTCCACCACCAGAGAGACTTTAGACGCGTTTGGTTTAATGCTCAATTAATTAGGGCGTGGTAACCACAATCAAGTCCACAGTTGTCTCTCCATTAACTACGGAGTGGCGTAAGTGCATGCATGCATGTACCCGGGGTGGAAGCATTGCATGCATGTGTGTACGCATTATTCCCTCTAGTAATAGACGCCGTGTTATAACTACCAATGCTATTTTTCAGGCCAATCGCTAGTCGCCTTGGTCCCATAGATCTTTTTTCTTTTTTTCTGAAGCGCGTTGTATAAACAGTGACGGATGGAGTAGTATGAGCGGATTCAAAGAAGAGCGTATTGATGGTTGCTTCTTCAGAGCAACTTACAATGGGAAAGGTGGGGCTTATGATTTGACTGCTCATTACTCACTATTAATGCGGCGCAACGACCGGGCTGAGTCTCCCATGCGGTTGTGCACTACCCCCTCGGTTCTTAAATATACTCCGGAGTATATTTGTCTTTCTAGAGATTTCAACGAGTGACTACTCAAATATTTGTCTTTTTAGAGATTTCAAATGGACTGGCAGATATGGATGTATATACATATTTTAAAGTGTAGATTCTCTCATTTTTCTCCGTATGTAGTCACTTGTTGAAATCTCTAGAAAGACGAATAGAATATTTAGGAACGGAGGGAGGACACATACGAAGCAAAATGAGTGAATCTACACTCTAAAATATGCCCATTTGAAATTTGTAAAAAGACAAATATTTAGGAAGGAAGGAGTATAATTTTGTGCATGGCACATGGACCCAGATGATGAAGAGGCTTCTGGCAATGCTATCAAGCTTCCATCATTTGTTTACGTAAAATTGACGTACTATACAAATAATTTTCCAGCGAGACATGAAATTGTACAATGGTGTGAGCTTTCAGCTTCTGTTTCGCGTGTCTTGCCATCGATGCACTTTCGGAAACAATAAAAAACTAACTTCCTTGCTAATGCATGTCAATTATTAGCGGATCAGAGCTAATAATTACATCACAACTGAAGACAGAGTTGTGAGAAGGTGTTAAATTAAAAGAGTAGCAACGTCCCCCCAGCTCTGTCTAAATCAACAAGGCATGTTGGGAAAAAGAGTAGCTGTCTGGAGCATGCAACATTCTGATCATTTTGTGTAGTTCCACTAAAATAGAGCTGAGCGTCCCTATTCCAAAGATATTAAGTGTGATTACGATAATAGAGGACTGCTGATGAAACAATAAACACATAAATAGAAGCCGGACACCTTTGCAGTCTCTCTTAAGACTAACTAGTTGGAGAAGATTAAGCTTGGAGTTGGATGAGGAGGATAGAGAAAAACCAATCTCCCTTTGTGCAGTCGCACTGAAATGTAGAGACGTTGCCCATGTGACACTAGTACAACTGCACAAAACACTCTTAAGAAAAAAGTGATTTGTGCAGTTCACCAAAAGGTCGCAATAGCAACGAGGTGAAATGGATAGCCCTGTTTGCAAAAAATAGGTAGAAAGGAAACAATTACTGGCCAATAACAGTTGATGACACATGTGACGACAAAAAGTAAGAATATTCCTTACCCTAAGGGAAGATAACAACACGGATGTGTTTGTGTAAAACAGTGTGAGGACGAGAATGCAATATGGAAAGTATGCTGGACGAGCTACATTTTGGGCAAAGAACTATGGAAGATCCACATGCAGCAACGTGGGAAGACGGGCAGTGGAGCAAGGCTGGAGGGGATACCTGGAGGTCGTCGGGATGTAACTAGGTGAGCGGCGGCGGGCGGAATCTGCGAGCAGGTGGCGTAGGCCCTGCCGCGCCGGAGCTTGGTCAAAGAGAATGGTGTGTACCGCAGATCGGGACGTGCTGCCTCGGCACCGTCGAACGGAGAAACGATGCACTTCCTCCCTTTCCCCCGATGGATGGGATGCGGCCGGATCAGTGACCAACGGTGAGAGAGAGGGAGGCCACTGCACTCCCTTTCTCCCGGCGGATGGGATGCAGCCGGATCAGTGACCAACGTTGAGAGAGAGAGAGGCCACCGCAGCCTTGTGTGAGATACTTTGAAGAGCGACAGACCAGGCACGCAAGGCTCCATTGTATATAGTGAGCGGACTACCTTTTTCTCCATAAATATCATTTTATATTCTGTGTACGTGCCATTGAGCGCTATAACTTTATTTAAAAATAATGCGGCAACGCGTCAAGTCGAACTTTGTTTCGTGCAGGAGTGGTACACGACCTCCCTAGGTAAACAACCGCTACAGGCATTCAAATTAGCACATGGGCTGCCATTTTGTAAAGAAATGAGCTCCACCATGTTCCCGCGCG
The DNA here is from genome assembly GCF_018294505.1 of Triticum aestivum. Lineage (NCBI taxonomy): Eukaryota > Viridiplantae > Streptophyta > Magnoliopsida > Poales > Poaceae > Triticum > Triticum aestivum. The sequence goes on from NC_057804.1 coordinate 155,064,280, forward strand.
GGTGTGGCTGGGCACAAAGCGTGAGTACGTGAATGGTGCACCTATTCTCTTCTTGTATATGTACACCACCTACGTGGGGTTGTGTGAGAAAGATACAAACCTAGAGAGATATAGTGTGTGGGTTCTTGAGAGTTTTTTTGGGGGGGGGGGGTCAATCAAAAAATGTAACATATGCAATGTGTGTGAAATAGAGTCCTGGATATAACATATATATAGAGGGGGCGATCCACAAGAAGAGAGTGGAAGTATCACCGGCTTGAGGTGTCCATAGAATCGAAAAGAGGGATGATGTGTGTGTGTGCGCGGGCGATCGATAAAGAGTGCCATCAAATTTGTGTGTTCCCATGTCAAAGATATAGAGTGGCTGGCCTACTGGAACGTGAGAGGGGACATGTGCAGTTTTTCTCTGTGGCATGGATACCTACCGGCAGCGCTCGACTATCGATGTGTGGTGGGGGAAGAGGGAGGCCCAGTTAACTATAGAGGTACAATGGCTGGTATATGTGTGGAGGAGGAGAGAGGCCTACCTCGATATTAAGGAGATCGATCTGCCTCATGTATTAAGGGAGATCGATCGACATCAATGCATATGTGCAGGAGAGGAATAAGGTTGGGAGAGAGACAGAGCTAGAGTGTTGGAGGGGGTGGTAGTGGAGTTGCTTCTAACAAATGGTGGGATAGGCTTGCTAGAGAAACGGAGGGCACGCCCGCAATATCAATAAGAGAGGAGATGGCTGCTTGCTGTCTGTGCACGTGCATGTGAGAGACGGGTCAGGAGGCATGCACGAATGATGAGGGGGGCGATGTGGTTGTGGTAAGCAGATGTAACTATGTAGGAAGATCAGTCGCCCTTTGTTAGAGAAAGAAGAGACATAACTTGTGAGGTACGTCGACCGATGGGGGGGGGGTAGTTAAAGTCGATCCAGGTATATGTTGGGAGATCGATCGGTATACATGCATGTGTGTGTTAGAAGCAAATGAGGCACGAGGATAAGGATAGAGATAGAGGGATGCATGTAGGAGGTGGTACGAGAGGCATACTATATCGAGCGGGGAGGAGTGTGCGAGTACGAGAACGATGAAAAGAGTGGTGGGAGTCAGGCATGGACGATGACAAGAGAAGAGGGGAAGCTTGTGTTTGTGCTAGGCACACCTGGCTAGAGAGGCATCTCGATCGATGTGTGCCTTAAAGAAGGAGCTGGGGGGGCTACACACACCATGGGTGAACGACCTAAAGTGAAAAGATGAATTTGCGTGATGGAGCTAGAGAATGCTGAGGGAGGGTGAGAGGGATGTGGGCGTGTGCATGCACAAGAGAAAGTTAGCGCTAGCTACAAAGATAAGAGGGTTGAGTGGGTGTAAAAGACGAATCGAGATCATATATACTTCATTATAAAAAGCGAATTCGGATATTTGAAGAATTTATCATAGTGTTTTAAACCGACGTATGTGTGAATATATATAACGGTGATACACATGGTGTGTTTATGAACATGTTATACTACATTTAATATATTTTATCTCTACTCTTATAAAAAATGGAGTTGTTGATGATGGTGTGCCTGCCATCCTGCATTATAGGCCGTCCGATTTATATCTGGCGGATAGCAAGGAAACTATGATGGTTGAAGTTGGCAACAATCATGATTGTAGATTCTTATTGAAATAGAGAAACGAATTCAAATTTAGTTCGAATTGCAGCGGTAGTATAGACATTTGGAATGCACTAAAATGTTGGTATGAGTAGGTTACATGCATTATACAGCAAAGCGAAAAAATTAATCGGACATAACATGGATTCATACTCCCTCCTTCCATCTATATAGGGCGTAATGAGATTTTTAAGACCGCCTTTGACTATTGACAAGATTAATAGTACATGACATGCACAATGTGAAAATTATATCATTGAAAGAACCTTTCACAGACGAAGTTAACGGTGTGCTTTGTGTAAGTTGCATGTCATATATCATTGCTCTAATATTTGGTCAAAGTTAGCATCGAAAAACGCATTAGGCCCTATATAGATGGAAGGAGGGAGTAGCTTTGAATAGCATTTGTATAGTAAAACGGGGCAAGACTCTCTCTTTGTGTGGTGTGAATAGTTTTATTTTTTTCATTTTCTTTTTGGTTGAGGGAAGTGCGAATTGATTTGGTACGTACAAGTACAATATTACTACACGTTAGGCTTGTCCCTAAAATTCAACCCGCGTCTTGTTATATCCCGAAAATTCAGATATCGTGCTCCCAAAACTGGCGCCTTCACAACCCGCGCCTTGCTATCCCGAAATTACAACGCGCGCGAAAACTCCCTCCAGCTGCCAAATCCCGACACGTGAAATCCCCCTTCTAACCCTGAGCCGAAAGGGCCGCTAGTTCAAATCGGTGGGGGGTACTTTTGTAACACACCCTACATTTTGGACAAGCGCGTCCCTAAGTCATGCTTCAACCCCTCCCATCGCCCCCTTTTCGCCATTCGAAATCCCAGGCCGCCATAACCTCTCTCCGCTCCAGCCGCAAAACCCCACCCTCCTCCGTCCACCATGTCACCGCTGCCCAGCCGGAGCCTCTTCCCCGACGATGTCGTCCACCGCAAAAGCTCGATGTCCCTCGTCCACCTCCCCCGATGAGGATCCGTCGTCCATCTCGCCGTCCTGCCGGTTCAGCCGCCCCGTCCTCCACCTCCAAGGAGCTGCTCCGACGATCGCCTCGTCTATCGTGGCTACTCCATCCCCACAGCGCCGCCTTAACCTGCTCCACCGGAACCGCAGCATCCTCACTAACTCCTCGGACGAAGACGAGGCCTACTCGGCGCCACCAAAGAGGTTATACACTCATCACATTGCACCTTCTCCTTAACTCGACCTCCCGGCGCCGACGGTGCTCCATCCCGCACATCCATGGAGCGGCTACCTTGAAGCCGGCACCGCGAGCGACATCTCCATAGAGGCTCTCCCCCAGTGCGAGGCCCCTTCGATGGCGGCATCCATACCAGCCGGATCTGCTGCTGCTGCTCCGGCTCTCGCTCGCTCGCTCGCGCTGCTGCTGCTGCTCCGGCTCTTGCTCGCTCGCTCACTCACCTAGCTGCTGCTGCTCTCCCCCTCGCTCGGGCTGCTACTCTGCTCCGATTAAGCCACACTTCAGTCGACTGAATCGACTTTTGGGTCAGTCGATTTTCAGGTGTTAGGGGGGGCGCTCGCCGGAGTTAAGGAAGAACCACCCGCAGTGGGGACGGGGGCTCGCCGAAGAGGTACCCCACTATCTATCTTAGGGTTCAGGGTGGGGGCGGGGGGCCCAGAGGGCTTGCCAGGGCGGCGGTGGTGAGTTGTTTCGGGGCGGCAAGGCGGCACTGGGCCGGCGGTTCGGCCGGTGGTGGCTGGCGGCTCAGGGGGGTGCAGGTTGAAGATGAACTGCAGGCCCTCCCTAAAGTACATGTCAAGTGCCTCTCTGCTACCATTGTGTTCAGTTTCGATAGTAGCATTCAGATTCCAAAGTTAATTTCAGTTTCGACAGTTAAGTTCAGAGTCAACAGTTTTTACCTCATCTGTTGTAGTCAGGTGGTTTTTGGTGATGTTAATTTTACATCCATTTTACATCATCTATTGGAGATGCTATTAGAATACCACTTGAGATAGATGATGTCTATCTTGTGCTGCTTCAGCCTTGACGTCTTACGGCTCACCGGAGCTGCTCCAACGACAGAATGATCCATCACAACAGAGCAGTGTCCTGGACACCGTCTACAGATTCCTCATATCTTCCTCCACACCTCCGACAGCCACCTCTGCCTCAACTGCTTCAGCGACCAACCAATGATGCTGAGGTCGACACGGCTACGGCAAAGAGGTTGTACACTTGTTGCATCACTTATTACTATACATTCACGTCGATCCATTAGGGCTATTTTGGTTCAACGGAAAAACGTCGATCCACTGGTTGTTACCATCACTCTAAATTTCTGCATGCTCTCCTTACATAATCTCACCATATTTTTTTCGTATGCATGTCAGATATTGTACACAGTCATGCTGAACATGTAGAGAAAAAGAGAAGAGTTTTGCGCGGCAATACAATGTCATGCAGACATCGCTCCATGGTGGGTTCAATGGCAAACCCTCCCCACCCCTCTCCAGATTGTAATCCAGAGGAAGATATCTGTTCTGAGGCGTATTCAGACGCCGCTGACCACTCCTATTTACCCCCCAAGGTGTTTGCTCTACCTTGGCATGATGATGTTAGTCATATCATGCATATGTTGCCTTGCAGTGCCTACTTTTGACATCATATATGTCATCTGCTTAGTTTAGACATGTTCTGTAATGCCACCTGTTTAGTTTCTATATCATATATGGGAATTATGCAGTCTCATGTCTTTTAGCCAGCCATAATATATGTGAAATGTGCAATGCCATCCTGTTTAACCAGGCATCATATATTTGAATGATATCTTGCCCATCCTTTTCTTCATTACATTTCCATTTGTCGACAATGTTTGTACATTAAACTACTCTTCCTGTGAATCAGCCATTTGGGTGGGAGATGGAAAAATCTGGAGTGAAAACAAGGCCTTCAGAGCAGACAGTGCTACCTGTCGAAGCAGATCTCTTGTTGGGTCCCGATAGCTCCTCAGAGATGGATTCAGAGACAGATGACCAGTCCTATTCCCCCACTGAGGTGTATGCTCTAACTTGGCACGGTTATACTGCTCATATCATGCATACGGTGTCTTGCATTGCATAGTTTAGACATCATATACACAATATTCAACACCATGTTCTTAGTTCAGACATCATATCGAATGCCCTCTGTTTAGCATATAAATCACATATGTGAATTAAATGATGCGATCCTGATTACTTAGATAACATGTAGGTGAATTATGTCATGCGATCCTGTTTAGTTATTCATCATATCTTTGAATTATGTTATGCTATGCTATCCAGTTTAGATAGACATCATATATGTGAAATTATGTCATGCTATCCGTTTTAGTTAAACAATATACATGTCAACTATTTCATGCCCTCTTTTTTCCACACTATCTATTGCATCTGTCTCTCATACAATGTCTGTACATTCAACTATGTTTCCTGTTTATCAGCCATTTGAATTGGAGCGGGTGATGCCAGTATCTAGCAGAATAAAAACACGGTCTTCAAATAAAACAGTGCTACCTCTTGGTGGAGATAGCACCCCGGTTGTACATGCACAAGAACCAGCCCTACCACACATAACCCAAACTCTCGCAGATTGTACCCCTACTGCGATGGACAGAGAACCAGCTTCACCCAATCTAACCCCAACCCCAGCCGATAGTAACCCAGTTCCTGTTGACACAGCACCATCTCCACCACAGAGCTCCCAAACAATAGCAGTTAGTAAGGCAGCTCCAGTGCCCAAAGGGCTAGTACTATCACGGCGAACCCCAACTCCACCAGTTAGTACGCCTATTCCTGTGGAGGAAGCACAACCAGCCAGTCGTAGTTTAGCATCTATCGCATTTGATGTTGTTAAATCGTATGTGCGTATCTTCCCATCTTGGAAATATTATACTGAAGATGAAGGAAAATGCCAGTTGCAGGTGTTTGTCCAGGAGTTATGTGTAAGTAATGTTATTCATGGCAATTACTTTGTTTCGTCCCATACATCCTACCTCCATGATGGTTATAATACAGCAAATTTTCCCATTTTTCTCTATAGAGAAGGACCGATTTGGAAACTCAGGATGAGGTAACCTGTGCTAATACCTCTGCTATCTTCAAGAATGCTTGGTGGCAGTATCGGAATTACCTGAAGAAAACGTACTTCACCGGCAAAGAAACTCATCAAATTCCCTTACGTTCTCCTGAGACACATTTACTGGACGATGACTGGGAACGCCTTGTTCTGTACTGGTCCCGAACCAAGAATGTGGTAAGGTCTATGAGCTCATTTTCTATTTTTAAGTATTTTATTCTTGCGTCTTACTGTACTCTGTTCATGTAGAACAAGTGCCTAAACCTGAAGAACAACTGTTCTAATTTAAGATTCCATTGCTATCATAGTTCAAAAAAGCGCTAGGCGTTAATTGTGCGTTTTGCCACCGCCTTGCGCTTTACTGACCAAAGCGCATGCTTATGCGCAGTTATGCACAGATTATGCATAGTTATGCGCAATGCATTTTGCCAACGCCTAGAGCCTAGGCGCGCTTAAGCGCTCGCTTAGGCGCGCCTTTTTTAACTATGATTGCTTTGCTCTTGTATCACTGTATTTACTGATACAAACTTATTTTTAAATTGAAGGATCCAATCGAAACTCCAATGGCACAGCAGGTATGTTCACGCATGTTTCTTTAACAGGTTTGCTCTTATCAATAGCTCTGTTGATTTCAATTTCAATTGTGTATACAGTTGACTTTCATATCATGCACATTACTAGCATCACAACAGAGCCAATAGTGTTGTTGTACATGTAGACCCGTGGTACCCATCTGAAATCTTGTTGTGCCGTGTAGTTTCCCACGCTTTGTATTCTTTCACTGCTGCTTTGTCTTGAACTGATATGATTTGAACCGTGTCTCTATTTTGATTTGGCAAGACAATGCAGTGACCATAGGACATAGATATATGTTTGTTTGATGCTTTTATTATGTACTAGTACTTGGCAATAGAAGACTTGGTAGTTTAATCCTGTCCACCTTACTAATGAACTGGTTCACCGAAATGAGTTTCATATACTAGTACATGCTAAACTTGTTATGTGTCTGCTTGTTTCTTCTTTTAGAATGCTGACAGAATATTGGGGAAGAGTGCCTTATTAAGCAATGGTAAAGGAAGTAATGCAGATAAGGTTCAGGATAGTGACACATCCTTGTTGGTCTCCAACAAAGCTGATAAAACAGCTAAGGAAGACTATCTTGAAGACAGCGAGACAACCCCAAAGTCCTGTCTTGGTTTAGTGTTCGAGTTACTGGCCACTACCGCATGCACAAGCTATTCAAACTCACTGTCTGAATCAGTTCGGTTTCTTGAGTCTCAACTACAAGCTGAAAGACATCGATCAGCTGTGCTGCGACAAGAAGCGGAAGGACTGCGGAAGTCCCTTGAGCATTCAGATGCATAGTTTCTAGTGCAACAGCAAGCGTTGGAGGATTTTAGCACCAAACAGGACAAAGCTAATCAGCTTGCTGAGCTTATTGCCAGCATGGTGGATACCCAGGATAACGTTTCTTGAGCTCTTCTGAAGTTGTTTCAGTTATGCTCTTGTTTTGCTTCCGCGTTTATTTGCACTGGTGGCCAATTTTGACGGCCAAGTGTATGTAATATGCTGCTTTGTTCCCTATATTTGCACTGGTGGCGAACTTTGATGCCCAGTGGATGTAATATGTGTAATAGCGGTAATAGGCTAGCCTTCATTGCTTGCCTATTTATTTCCTTATTGTCTTGTTTAGTTGTTTGCTTGTAGTCACTGCAGTTACTTTTTTGTGTTTTTCTAGTGGCCACAATAGCCTATTTTTGGTAACTAGGCCAAAATAATCATGGCAACACGCGGACTGTTGTAACCATGGGCCTCCTGCAGGCCATATGATCCATGGGCCTTTGTTCGGCCGTAGGAACATTGGCCTTCTATACGGGCCGTAGGATCCATCGGCCTTCTATACGGGTCTTATGGATCAATGGGCTTCTACGGGCCGTAGGGTCCATGGGCCTTCTACGGGCCGTACTATCCATGGGCCTCATACGGGTCGTAGGATCCATGGGCCTTCTACGGGGTGTATCATCATTTCGCCAATCATGGGTCGTACTATTCGTGGACCATAATGGATCGTTAATAGGCCGTATTTGATAACTCTATCAAAACAGCCCAACAGGTTTTTTTGACATGAAAACGGCCCAACATATTAACGGTCCGCAAACGGGCCAACTGTAACGACGGGCTGAATTTGGCCCACAAGCAGAAAATGACAGTAACGGTCCGTATGTAACCGAATGCTGCAAATGAGCCCAAGGATCAATGGGCCTTGAGAAGGACGAAAGATAACTTGGGCTGGAAACGGCCCAATGGAATAACGGGCCATTAATGGGTATAAAGTGATACACTGTTCATTACAGGCCAGTTTCACCATGGGCCGTTAATGGGCCAAGAGTTACAAAGGTCCTCATATGGGCCGAAAGAAGTCATGGGCCACACATGGGCCGGAAGTTAAAACGGGCTGAATCATATTGGACGGCCCAGATTACGCTACTGGGCCTAATTCGGATAGGGCGTAACGGGCCCTGGGTTAGCGGGCTGTAAATGGGCTATACGCGAACCGGCCATTAACAGGCTTTCCGTGGGCCAGCCCGCCACCTTTTGACCAAGTCAAACGGGCCGGCCTTTTCACAGGAATGGGCCTCTGTTGGGCCGTGCCACGTGTCGCCGTATCATAGGCGCCTTCAGTCCAATAAGCGGATGACATCTGTCCCAACGGTGAGCCGACACGTGTTTCCTCCAGCCAATGATGATTTTACACATGGAAAATCCCCATTGGTCGGGGCTGTTAACGGGTTATCGGATCCAAAACCCGACCCGATAGCTTAAAGGTGTTCCGTTACGGTGGATGCCACGTGTCGGTCACCCTTGACGAAAGCAGTTCTGTGACGCGCGATTTATCGTCATGGAAGTGGACACTCCGTGATGATAATTTTAGTAATGTCATGGAACACTTCTACGACAGCACATGTATGACTATCTTGATTCTGTCATAAATTTGTCATGGATGTACATGCATGACAAAAAACGTGACCTACTGTGACAAACATGTATCATCACGGAAGTGTATTTTTTTTGTAGTATCTACCAAGAATAATAGGACATGAAAAATTGCAATCTATATCAAGAACGATGAAATCTACGGGCACATAATTCCTATTTGCAACAATAAGAACATCATTAATCCTTCCCATAGGTTTCTTAATAGTGGAATCCTCAAGGTGCAAGTTTAAAGAGCAATCATCAAATTCACGATCTTTAATTTTAATTTTAATTGTAGGTTCCCACTCATCATAAAGTTTTCTAGGGATAGAAACTTCCAATTCAAGTTTTTCTTCATAAGATTGGATCAAAGCATCAACGATATGTTTAGTAAAAGCTTTATTTTGACTATAAGCATGAGGAATTCAACACGGATTGCAACAAGGAAATAGAATCTATTAAAGAACAATTATCATAATTAAATTTCTTGAAATCCATAATAGTGGGTTCATTGCTATGTAAAGTTTTGACCTCTCCAATCCCACTTTTACCAAATTTACCATCAAGATCTAAAAACTCCAAATCATTGGGACGCCTTTTAACTAAAGTTGACTCATCTCTAGTCCCATCATTATCAAGATTCCTATTGAAAAGCAAAGATTTGATAGGAGACACATCAATAACTTTTAGATCTTCATCATTATTATCGTAGAAACTAGAAGAACACGCTCTTACAAAGCAATCTTTCTTAGCATGCATCCTAGTGGTTCTTTCTTTGCACTCATCAATGGAAATTCTCATGACTTTGAGAGACTCATTGATATCATGCTTAGGTGGAATAGATCTAAGTTTCAAAGAATCAACATCAAGAGAAATTCTATCCACGTTCCTAGCCAGTTCATCAACCTTCAGCAATTTTTCTTCAAGCAAAGCATTGAAATTCTTTTGAGAGATCATAAATTCTTGAACACTATTATCAAAATCAGAGGGCATCTTATTAAAATTTCCATAAGAGTTGTTGTAGGAATTACCATAATTATTAGAGGAATTACTAGGAAACAGCCTAGGATTAAAGCTTCCTCTATACACGTTATTACCAAAATTATTCCTACCAACAAAATTCACATCCATAGATTAATTATTATTCTCAATCAAAGTAGACAAAGGCATATCATTAGGATCAATAGGAGCACTCTTAGTAGCAAACAATTTCATAAGTTCATCCATCTTTCCACTCAAAACATTAATTTCTTCTATCGCATCAACTTTTTTACTAGTAGATCTTTCGGTGTGCCATTTAGAATAATTAACCATAATATTATCTAGGAGTTTAGTACCTTCTCCTAAAGTGATTTCCATAAAATTGCCTCCCGCAGCCGAATCTAAAAGATTTCTAGAAGCAAAATTCAATCCGGCATAAAAAAATGTATGATCATCCATAAATTTAAACCATGTGTAGGGCAATTGTGAATCATTAATTTCATCCTCTCCCAAGATAGTGCAACATGTTCATGATCAAGTTTCTTAAAATTCATAATATCGTTTCTAAGAGAGATGATCTTAGCGGGAGGAAAATACTTAGAGATAAAAGCATCTTTGCTTTTATTCCATGAATCAATACTATTTTTAGGCAAAGACGAAAACCAAGTTTTAGCACGATCTCTAAGTGAAAACAAAAATAACTTCAATTGAACAATATCATTATCTGTGTATTTCTTCTTTTGCATATCACACAAATCAACAAAGTTGTTTAGATGTGTAGCGGCATCTTCGCTAGGAAGGCCGGAGAATTGATCTTTCATAACAAGATTCAACAAAGCAGCATTGATTTCACAAGATTCAGCATCATTAAGAGGAGCAATCGGAGTGCTAAGGAAATCATTATTGTTGGTATTGGAAAAGTCACACAATTTGGTATTATATTGCGCCATCGTCACAAGCAATCCAACACACAAGCACACAAGAGGCAAGCAAAAAAGAGGCGAACAGAAAAGAGAGGGTGAATAAAATGTCAAGGGTGGAGTGGGGCAGAGGAAAACAAGAGGCAAATGGCAAATAATGTAATGCGAGGGAGATGAGTTTGTGATGGGTACTTGGTATGTCTTGACTTGAGCGAAGACCTCCCCGGCAATGGCGCCAGAAATCCTTCTTGCTACCTCTTGAGCACGGCGTTGGTTTTCCCTTGAAGAGGAAAGGGTGATGCAGCAAAGTAGCATAAGTATTTACCTCAGTTTTTGAGAACCAAGGTATCAATCCAGTAGGAGGCTCCACACACGTCCCTCGTACCTACACAAACAAACAAGAACCTCGCAACCAATGCGACAAAGGGGTTGTCAATCCCTTCACGGCTACTTGCGAAAGTGAGATCTAATAGAGATAATAAGATAAGATAAATATTTTTGGTATTTTTATGATATAGATTGAAAAGTAAAGATTGCAAAATAAAGTAGATCGGAAACTTATATGATGGAAAATAGACTCAGGGGCCATAGGTTTCACTAGTAGCTTCTCTCAAGATAGCATAAGCATTACGGTGGGTGATCAAATTACTGTCGAGCGATTGATAGAAAAGTGCATAGTTATGAGAATATCTAGGCATGATCATGTATATAGGCATCACATCCGCCACAAGTGGACCGAAACGATTCTGCATCTACTACTATTACTCCACACATCGACCGCTATCTAGCATGCATCTAGAGTATTAAGTTCATAAGAACAGAGTAAGGCATTAGGCAATATGACATGATGTAGAGGGATAAACTCAAGCAATATGATATAAACCCCATCTTTTTATCCTCGATGGCAACAATACAATATGTGCCTTGCTGCCCCTGCTGTCACTGAGAAAGGACACTGAAAGATTGAACCCAAAGCTAAGCACTTCTCCCATTGCAAGAAAGATAAATCTAGTAGGCCAAACCAAACTGATAATTCGAAGAGACTTGCAAAGATAACCAATCATACATAAAAGAATTCAAAGGATATTCAAATATTTCTCATAGATAAACTTGATCATTAACCCGCAATTCATGGGATCTCGACAAACACACCACAAAAAGAGTTAGATCAAATAGATCTCCAAGAAGATAAAGGAGAACTATGTATTGAGATTCAAAGAGAGAGAAGAAGGCATCTAGCTAATAACTATGGACCCGAAGGTCTGTGGTAAACTACTCATAACTCATCGAAGAGGCTATGGTGTTGATGTAGAAGCCCTCTATGATCGATTCCCCCTCCGGAGGAGGGCCAAAAAAGGCTCCAAGATGGGATCTCATGGGTACAGAAGGTTGCGGCGGTGGAAATAGGTTTTCATGGTGCTCCTCGGTGTTTTCAGGGTATGCAAGTAAATATAGGCAAAAGAAGTCGGTCAGGGGAGCCACGAGGGTACCATGAGGGCGGGGGGCACGCCCACCCCCCTAGGGCACGCCTGGCACCCTCGTGGCCACCTCGGCTGCTTCTTGACGTCCACTCCAAGTCTGCTGGATTGCGTTTGTTCCAAAAAGATCGCTCCCGAAGGTTTCATTCCGTTTGGACTCCGTTTGATATTCCTTTCCTTCGAAACTGTGAAATAGGCAAAAAAACAGCAATTCGGGCTGGGCCTCCGGTTAGTAGGTTAGTCCCAAAAATGATATAAAAGTGTAAAGTAAAGCCCATAAACATCCAAAACGGGTAATATAATAGCATGGAACAATCAAAAATTATAGATACGTTGGAGACGTATCATCTGGGCATGGGGGCTACGCTCAGGTCACGTCTGGCGTACCCCACCTCGCCAGGCCTGTTCGAACAGACCAAGCGAGATCTCGGTGAGGAAAAGGTATGATGGTCTATTCGTATGTCAAGGGGGACTCCTGAGCACCGCGTCTCAGGAGCCTAACTGGTCACGTAGCCCCTCACCTCTTAGGCTCATCCTGGTTATCTGGACGACCCAACGACGGCTAAGGCATGCGCAGGGCTGGGCCCTGCCAATGAAGAACGCCAAGACCTGGCTTTCACCCTTCTTTTCAAGCCATTCGCACGTCAAGGGGGACTCCTGAGCACCGTGTCTCAGGGGCCTAACTGGTCACGTAGCCCCTCACCTCTTGGGCTCGTCCTAGTGATTCGGATGACTCAACGATGGCTGAGGCATGAGCGGGGCCAGGCCCTGCTAACGCAGAACACCAAGGCTTGCCCTACACCTTTTCCTAAGCTATTCACACGTCAAGGAGGACTCCTGAGCATCGCGCCTCAGGAGCCTAACTGGTCACGTAGAACCTCACCTCTTGGGCTCGTCCTGGTGATCCGGACGACCCAATGATGGCTGAGGTACGCACGGGGCCGGGCTCTGCTGACGCAGAACAACAAAACAAATAGAGAAGCTGAAGGAGCACAATCTAGTTATTACAAGACATATTGTTCCAAGCAAGTGGTTTTAAACGCCTCCCCGAGGCATGTTGCATGATACAGGACAGACAGGGAAAAAGCAGAATTGTTGGGCCACCTCTTCAGACTTGGGCGTCACCACTGCCCGCCGGCATAGCCTCATCGCCAGGCGCGTTGCCCGTTCCATCGGCTTCAGTCGGAGGACCAACGACCAGGAACTTACTCAGCATGGAGTCCACGAAGCTCTTCACGGCGGCAGCAGCAGCATCCTGGGAGTCGGGGTCCACTGGAGTAAGGAAGGAGGAGAGGTTCAAGCCGGCGTCCTGGAGGTAAAGATGGCTGAAGACGCACGTCAGAGCTGGGGAAGAAAGTGAGATCGCCTCGCTCTCCACCAAGGAGGCAAACCCGTCGACAACATCTTCAAGCAC